>NC_142795.1:13978540-14076601 GCF_049724085.1 Artemia sp. Qi Xiang Cuo
ACTGTCTTTCGAAATTTCCATAAATTTGTTTTCGTAACAAACTTTTACTATTAAGGTATGAAAACAAAGAAAATAAAGAATATAATAAACGAAAAATAAAATCAAATAGGTGAGAAGAATGATGATTTTGTCAGCCAGTAGCAAAATATGAAAACAAAAAACGAGCAAATATTTCGACAAGGACCTCCGCCAAGTCGTCCTCAGTGCTCAGAATAGACAAAAACAGAATCTAACCTTTTGAAGTGAACTCTACAAGAAGAGAACTTTTTCTCTTCTTGTAGAGTTTACTTCAAAAGGTTAGATTTTTATTTTCTGATTGCTGAGGACGACTTGCCGGAGGTTCTTGTCGAAATATTTGCTCGTTTTTTGTTTTCATATTTTGCTACTGGCTGACAAAATCCTCATTCTTCTCACCTATTTGATTTTATTTTTCGTTTATTATATCCTTTCTTTTCTTTGTTTTCATACGTCATTATAGCCAGTGTGGTCTTGGAATGTATTTACTATTAAGGCTAATCGTAATCATAGTCATTTTTTCTGAATCAGCTTCAAACGGTATTTTTTTTTCTAACTTAAAAGTTATGTTTCCAAAAGTGTTTTTAAATTTGGTTACTACGGGCCGTGGTACGCTCTTTAGTAGATTGCAGCTTTTGCTGTAACCATGATGTATGGAGAACTTTATTTCTCCTTTAAACCATGAAAGACCCCTGTATTCCCTAGTAAAATTGAAGCTAGCCTGTAAAAATGGCCAAAAACTTACTGTATTTCAGTCCAAACACACATATCTCAGGCTAATTGACTGGACGACTAATTGGATTCGGGATAATGGGGAAGTCTACCGGAATCGGAGTCGGAATTTGGTCTTACGATGCCACCTTTGAAGTACATTCAACTCCTTCGTTTATCATGTCTTATCAAACGTTTTAGTTTCTTAATCCTGCTAAATCCTTGAGCCTTTTAAGGAAGAAAAGAACAACCTTGCTTTTCCTAGTAATTTAGGGAACACTTCGCTCCTCTTCTAAAACTACAAAAGAACTGTAAAACCATAGGTCTATATTTCAGCCGAAGAATTAGTCGAAACTTTAACAAATTTACTGTAAAGGTTCCCTGTTTTCCCACAAAAATTTTGAGGAGAGAATGCTAAAGTGCCCAAAAAGTTAGTAGATTTTAGCAAATACAGTTTGTCTCCGATATTTTCGTCAAATCGCAAACCGATATTCTGGTACAAGAAAGTATGCCCATGAAGAAAATCTTGACTTCCTTTTATAATGTCTTACAAGGTTTGTTATTCCTTATAAATGCTATTCATTTATTTTGGGCTTTTTAAGAGAACGAGTGCCCTTGTTTAGACGAGTTATATATGGAACGGTTTTCCCTTCTCTTAAAATCCTAAAATAAGACCCAGGGTCTCTAGTAAAAGCGAGGAGAATATACCAAAATACACAAAAATAGTATATTTAAGCTGTAATACTGTTTTCAGACTAGTGATGAACGATTAATTGGAATGGGATAATCGGGGCTTTCCTTAGAATCAGAGTAGAAATCGAAACTCGACTTTATGGGCAAGAAACCTTTGTCCATAAAGAAACGGTTCGATGCCTCCATTTATTCTGACTTATACGACGTTTCAGTTTCGCATTTCTTGTAAATGTTCTTCCATATATTTTTGATCTTTTTGTAGAAAAAGAAAGTTCCCTTGGTTTCTCTATTAATTTACTTATACTTGTATTCATCCATCATCATTACATTTTGATATATCATGTTGAGGATATCATATTGAGAGCGTTTTCCATTGTTATCATATTATATGGTCGAAGCTCTTGTAAACTAACTAGCCATTATTTCAAGGTCTTATTGAATTCTGAATACATATCCTCCGCCATATATCTTTTATCTCTCTGATAAAAAGAAAACATCTTGAGATGAGAATGGCTTTAATCTTTATAATGTTAATGGTGACAATTTGTCCTGTCATCCCTATTTGTATAGAAAAAGAGTATTCAAGAAACTGGGATAAATTGTCGGATACTGCTGATTTTCTGTAATGCTTGTTTGACATTAATTATGCTAATAAAGGAGAGGTACTTTCTTCTTTTCTTAGTATTTTTATGAGAGACCTTTTTTCTATTTTTTATTTTGACAAAACTTTTGAAATTTAAAATCGTCCTTTTTAAATTGCTCATCTCAGTATCCTGTAGTGGCGCAGTGGGTTTGACCTTAGCTTGGTAATAGGGGACCCTAAGATCGAACCCTGGTGTCACAACACACTGCAGGGCTGGCGCAGGGATCTTAGTAGTTAAGAAGCATCAATAATCCGATTGGTAATTAATAAATCACTTATCCCAATGAAATAAATATACTGACCCAGTTACTTATTCTATAAAACTTGGACATTTGCCAAATGTCACAAAAATGATACAACAATGGCCAAATGTTACAAATGTTTGCCAAATGTTACAACAATGGTAATAAAGTGACCATAACTTTTGAATGTCTTAAATAGCTGAAGTTCTGTGTACTTGCAAAAAAAGTGATTATTTTCAATGGTTTTGATATTTTTTATAATCTTATAATATCCCTCTATCATTTCAAGTTTTTACGGAATTCTAAAAAATTCTCCTCCAATATATATTATTTATCTCTCTGATAAAAAGAAAGCATCTTGTGATGAGAATGGATTTATTCTTATAACACCCATGCTGAAAATTTATCCTTTCATTCCTATTCATATAGAATAAGAGGATCCCAGAAGCTGGGATAAATACTCGAATACTACTAGTTATCTTTGTTGCTTGATTGACCTAACAGTTTATGCAAATGGATGGGAGGTACTTTTTTCGTTTCTGAGTCTTTCTATGAGAGCCAAAACTATTTTTCAAAAAACTTGAAATTTAAAGGCTTCCTTTCCAAATTACTTGTCCCAATTAATTAGATCCATATTCACCCAGTTAAATATTCTAAATAACTTGAACAGTTGCCGAATAAAAAAAAAGTCCTTATAATGGTAATAAATAGGCAATGACCTTCGAGTTTGTTAAATAGCTGAAGTTCTGTTTACTTGCAAAAGCTCTGAATAAAAGTAATCATTTATAATAATCGTAAATACTGTTTTTTTTTTTATTGTATAACAATTTCTGTCATTTAAAGTTCTTGTTGAATTCTGAATACACGTCCTCCCCTATATATCATTTATCTCTGATAAAAAGAAAACGTCTTGAGATGAGTATGGGTTTATTCTTTATTATTTTCATGGTGACAATTTGTCCTCTCGTCCCTATTCATATAGAAAAAGAGGCTCCAAGAAGCTGGGATAAATACTCGTACTCTCCTGTTTTTTTTTCTGTTGCTTGTTTGACATAACAACAAATGATGTGAATGGTTGAGACACACTTTCCTCGTTTCTGATTTTTTTTTTTTTTTTTTTTTGAAAATAAAAAGACCTAAGTAAAATGAAAATTCAAAATTTCCAAATTGAAGAGAAATCTTGTTTAAAAAGATGCAAATAGATGAAAGGTGTTCTATTCATTTTTCAGTCATTTTTGTTAAAAGAAAATATTTATATTTATAACTTTTTATAGATGTTTACAACGTTTATGAATTTTTTACAAAGTTGATAAACGCTCAATTAAAATTGAAATCGAAAATAGAAAAAAAACATCATAAAGGATGACATTTGCTTCAGTCATTTTAAAATTATTTTATTAAGAAATAAAGTAAATGGAATGAAAAATCAAAATTCGTAATTAAAAGCATTTCTCTATATATATATAGAAACTTACTTTCTTCACTTTTTGATTATTTTTTATAAAAAAAAGGATAAAAGCTGAAGGTGGTCAAAAACGCCGACTTGTGAGTTAAATCAAACTGAAAGGTATACTTGCACGCTAGGCACAATACCAATGTTGTTGTATATAGGGTATGCATAATGTAAATGATATCTTGAATGCGGAAAGATATATTACTGCCATCTGTATTGTGCGCAGCTTTGATGGCACATAATTGCAGAGCTGCAAATTCGGAATTGGTAAGCTGGTATTTGCTATCAAAATGTCTTATTTATGGGATATGCGTTTTAATTAATATCCCGGGTTCGCACAAATGTGTTTTCTCGTAATGCAGTTGAATTCCGTCCGTTTCTTGCAACAAGTTCATGACGATTCAGTAGCTACTTTGAAATATTTTAGCTGAGCCGCTGAACGATGTGTCAACTATCACAAACGAATGGCTTTCTACCCTATTCTATCTTTCTAGTTTTGTTGTTTCGCCGTTTTTAGCTTTGCCGTTCGTGATAGGACGGGTATTACCTCTGCGTGAGTTATCTTGCTTTGGAAAAAACAGTTGTGTGAACCCAGGTTTAACTGTTAAATTCCCGTTTTTGATTGCTTTTTCTCGCGATCAAAAATAGGTAGTTAGCCTAAAATGTTTATTTAAAGGACCGACCAGTGAAATGATTGCTAGAATATTCTGTCAATATGTGGTGCTACGTTTGTAATTTAAGACATTTTTGCAGTTTAAAGCAGCATAGAATATTGCTAGGTATTAAGAAGTTCTAAACTTCTAATATATGAGGCTAAGAAAAGATTTAATTTGGGAAAAAGAGTTCTGTAGATTTTTTTCTCTGTTGATCAACAACCTGTTCTGTAAGTGTCCGCTGTCGCGCTAAACGTGGTGGTCACAGCAATACTGGTTGGGGTGGGGACAAAGCGTCTGTAACCTCCTTACGGAAAATACATCATATTTTCTCTGCGCTGTTAAGGTTAAGAACTATTCCTGGTACTTCCGTGTTTCTTAAGGAGGGAATTGGGATGGAGACAGAAAATTTACCAAGGCCGTACCAAGGATTTTTTTTGGAGGGGGTTTTGCTAAAAAAAAAATTCGGGGGGGGGAGTTACACAAAAAAACTCAAAAAACGCATTCAAAATTAGTTTGTATCCATTTTCGTTACGTTTTTACGAGTCAGACAAACATTTGGGGGCGGGGGGGGGGCTCAAACCCCCCTAACCCCCGCTGGGTCTGGCCTTGGAATATTTCTATAATGTAGATCCAGTATTCAAAAAACACTTTTGAAAAGCTTCTAGAACCATTGTAGGTTTCAAGAAACGTCAATTTGAACAGCATTCTGGATCTTTGACCCACAGCTCCGTTCTGCCCCTCTCTCTTCTTTGGGTATAATCTAGAACAAAGAGAGATAAATCTCGAAGATGAACACAAACGGGACTACGGCCAGTAGAAGGAAAAGGATAAAAACTAAAGCGACGCAGATATTTCGCCTGCATAAAACAAGGCGTCCTCAACGTTAAGAAACAAAGATAAAAACTAAAATAACCTAAAACCAAGAAATAAAAACAACACATATATATATAATACAATTGTCGCTACTTTGGCTGAGCAGCACAGAAGCTAAAAAGAGTTGCTTCAATGATAAAACTAAAGCGACTGACCGTAGTGTCGTTTGTCTACGGCCAGTCTCTTTGTTTTCGTCATGGCTGGCCAGTCCGGCTTTAGAACTTTCATGGAGATAATCTGATTTCTGTCCCCAGGGGGATGGGTATGCGGATCTATGCCTTAAAAGTTAGGCATTTAGAAGCAAATTGGTTATTCAGGTTTTGATTATTAGCCATGTGAGCTTATTGTATAATTATATATGCTATTTTTTTTATTTCACCAAAAACTTGCGTGCTGTTGATGGAAGTTGAGGAAATAATATTTTTTTTTTGCACATTGGAAAATATTCTGTTATAAAATTAAAATGATAAAATTATACAAATTACGTGCTTTTGATGAAAGTTGAAGAAATAATATTTTTTTTTTCACATTGGAAAATATTCTGTTATAAAATTAGTCAACAAGGGTAGTTCACAAAATGGCGATCAAGTCATCAGTTTATAATAGTGTAAGCAGCCCTTTCTTAAAAGAACTGGCGGTCGTAGTAAATCAGAAATAGACTGTAATAGGAACAATCGGATCAGTCTTACCGTTCGACCAGATCAGTATGTCCAATATTTCCTTTTTTTCAAATCCCTCTATTTTGGAGACACTAACAAAAATAAGAGTACATTTTTACACTTGGGAATCATCAACACTAGAAGAAAATCATTGTTAAGTTCATAAATTCTTGCGAGATTTTAATTCGATTGAAGTAAAGCTTCAGGAAACCCGTCTTGAAGAGTATTTTCATGCAATTGACTCAGCGAGCATTGTCAAAAATTATAAAATTCTTCCTTGGAAACAAGAAGACAATTTGATTTAGGCATTGCTATTCTGCTGGATAAAGTTTTTTATTCTTCCTTTAGAATTTTACTGAAAAAGATCCCTTTGTAGGCTAATGTTTCCTAACAAATTTGAGATGTAAAGAATTTCAGTCAGGCTTCGTATTTATGGTAGAAGTGAACTTTCTCTTCTTTAAATAGAAGCCAAACCACGGATTGACTGTAGTTCGTATTTTCTCCTTTCTCTTCGTGTTCAAAAGATCTATTGAAGTTTTTCTCCGATTAAGCTGTTTCTCTCCGTACTTGAGTTAAAGAGTGAAAAGGAATATAGTTTATTTTGAAAAATCGTCGAGCTTGTGCCAAAATAATTGCAACAGCGTTGACATGAAAAAGATACTTTTAACTGTAACTAAATTTTTGGCAATTTTCTCTGAACTGAAAATCGCAAAGCATATATAATAAAATTATATCCATACGCGGAAAGCTTGCATAATTTTTGGAGGAGCCGTTGGCTCGTTTAGCTTACTTCCGTTCCAGCATCATAGTAGTGAATTTTTAGTGATCGTACAAATTTTTTTTCCAGCTACTTATGGCTACTAACACATATATTACATATATAACTTATATAACTTATATATATATATATATATATATATACATATATATATATATATATATATATATATATATATATATATATATATATATATATATATATATATATATATATATATATATATATATATATATATATATATATATATACATATATATATATACATATATATATATATATATATATATATATATATATATATATATATATATATATATATATATATATATATATATATATATATATATATATATATATATACATATATCCTATCTATCTCCCAAGCGTTTCAGTTGTTTAACCCAGCACCTGTATATCGAAATTCTCAATTGTGTACTGGCTAACAGATAAGTACCAGTATATTCAATTATCTAAAGGAATCTAAGATAGTCTAGTCTACGGGTTAACGGCGCTTCTTGACCAGAAAGGTGCTTGTGTCGGCCCTGCGGAAGCTGGAATCGCCCCCCCCCCATGTCCCTTGTTACCAAGCAGAGATCAATCCACTGTGCCACCAAAGACCAATCCGAAATATGATTGATAAGTAAAAGAGGTTTGAATTCCCGTTGATATGTTTGGTAGGCATTTGGTGGTAGTCTTACCAAATGTCATTAGGATAAATAGCATAAATAAAATTCTGTGCATTTATCATTTTCTAAAAAAAAATAAACAACAAAAAAATCGATAAGCAATAAGAAAATTCAAAATATATCAAAGTGATGAATTTACACCCATTTTGTTCTGTAAATAGACTCTAGAATGAGGATTGACGCTTTATAATAAATTAATCAGTATTAATACTGCTTCTAGAGAACGGTTGTTCGTTCCCTAGTAGTTGAGACAAGAGATTTACGTACATCTCTAAACGAGATGTGGTCCTTAGCTCAGGATTTTTCCGACGTGGAGATCCACTGTTGCTGTTGAATGTGCCACTAGGCGTCCGTGTTGAAGGAACCAAGTCTAAATAATACTACTAGCATCACATACAGTAGTGTGCTACCTAGCTAAATTAAAAATTATAAAGGGCTGTAACAAAAGCCCCTCCCCTGGCAAGTTTAGATTACAGTATTTGCATCAAAGAAATCAAAATTGTATGCTTTCATATTTAATTTTCATATTTAGAATAATATGAAAATTTCGCTACTTTTAAATACTATTAGCGCGTAAAAATTTGAATAATTATAGAGAAAAGGGATTAACCACCCCAGAGAAGATATGCGATCTTGATGAAAATTATACAATGGAATCCTGAATTTGTGGGAACCATAAACCTACTAGCTACAAAAATACGAAAAACAGGAATTTTGGATCGCCTAAGGCCAAATGTCGTTGACTAAAAATTGTGAGAACCATTCAAAGGGGCTATGTATAGCCTCTCAGTCTCAAAGGCTATACAGGCGCTCAGTATGACACTAGTCCTTAGACATACATGGAGTCCTTAAAAATAATGCCGTTATTATGGGCCGTTTATCAAATAAAACTAACATAGTATCCTATAGCTGGGCACTGGCTAATAGATTGGAGGCCAGTGGATTATTTTACGGGAAGTGGTGGAATTTAAGGCCTTAAAGATGTGTTTTAGCCTCAAATGCTTAGCCTTTCCGTGAGAGGTGCTTCAGCTAAATTGGATGAACAAAAATTGAGTTGACTATAAACCTCTTGCCTTCTTTCATTTTTACGAATATATTTATGAATGAATATAGTATGAAGCGTGCCGCATGGTTGCTGAGGGATCAAAGCTTTTGACATGGAAATGATAGTTTATTCCGCAAAATTAGAAGGGCCCATTTATCTCAAAGCATTGGTTTGCAAGGATTAAATTTTAGTATAAAGAGTGGGGGCTGAGGGCGGTAGCCCCCCTCGGTTTTAGGATAACCCTGAAAATAGTATTAAAAAAGATTTTTTTTTCAAACGAACTTAAACAGTGACATTGAAACTCCAAATCAGTAAAAATTATTCTCTAGCTAAGTAGATTGCAACCTCCTCTCAACCTCCAGCTCTTGACGTCTAAAGTTTGACGCATTTCTTCAACGCTTGAAGAACGTTGGTGCTCGTTTGACTGGTTGTACATGGAACAGTAAGCTGTACGAAAAATGTTGTTCGACCCCACCGTCTAGGGTAATTTTGAAAGAAAGTTTTAGATGGCTAGGCCATGTTTTACGGATGAAGGATGACTGATTGTCAAAGATTTTGCTTTTCGGCAATCCATCTGAGGCCAAACGAAAAATAGGTCGTGTCTAAATGGGATGTGAGAAGATCGTAAGAAGGAAAGGATTAAAGGAACTTAGAAATGCACGGGAGAGGGTAAAGGGTGAAGGTTTCAGTATATTGGATTGGAGAAGAAGTGCACGCAGCTGTGTTGGTGCTATGCTCTTTGGTGCTGCTGTGAGTTTTTCGTAGCTGTACTAGTAGTAGAAGTACTACTGCTGGTAGTAGTAATTATATGCTCTAACACAAGGGCAATTGGAATTAGATGAAAAGTACTTTTCAAAAGGCCTAAAAATGGGAGGGTTTATTGATGCACATCTGCTTAAACAATAAAATGTTCAGTTTAAATGTGTTGAAAGAAAATCAATAACCAAGACACTTGCCACAGCATAATGGGTGTATTTCGTTATGTTTGCTTTCAAAAAAGTTTTCAGTAAAGTACTAGTAAAAGTTTAATGTAAGGAGGGAGAGGCAGCCCCCCCATATATAGCATAATTTCTTTTAAGTTTCAATTTTATTCCGTACTTGCATTTGTGAAACAAAATTGTTTTGTTTTTGTTTAGTTTCTTAATAAAATGACTAAAATTATAAATAAAATGTGCGACATGAGAACTGGATCAAATTAAATGGGAATGATTCTTGAAAAATAGGACATCCCTCTGACACCGCCCATAAATTTTAAATGAATTGCAGACATAGCTGTGATACGCAGTGAACGGAAGGTGCAATAAACTTTTATGTTGTCTAATATTGCAATAAAAACTTCTAATTTTTCGCAAATAGCAGTTTTCACACTCAGTAAGTGACAATCGCCCATCATAGAGGTCTTGAGAGTTACACTCTGCAAAAGGTTTATAGTCATTGAAAGAGATTCAGTAAGTTAGCAAACGAGCTGATTTCCGGTTTTGAGGCAATTTATCCTGTCGCTAAAAGTAATGAGGTTGGCTGTACTAGAAGGGAAATAAGGTTCATCTCTGTCCAAGGGAATCTTTACTCTTTAATAATTCCCGCTTCTATCTCTAAAAGTAAATGTGATTCTAACCTCTGAGTCATATATCAAAGTCAGAACGAAATAAGAAGTTTTTGCAACCAGCTGTGAAATGGAAAATGTCGATTTTGTGGGATTCGATATTTGTCATTACATGATGGTGCAATGTCTCTTTCTTTCAACAAAAACAAATCTTAATGTGTTGAAGTCATAATTACAATATTAGCTTGAGATCAAATTTCTGTTTGCTTCTTTTTCCTTCATATTTGAAACTGGATTAAAAATTACACTATTTATGCACCTCTTAGGTAGCTCCCGTGGAGGGCCAATTGCGGCTCCAAACTAATACTGGTTGTTTCAGCGTCGTGATTCCAATGGGTTTTTGCCAGAGTTTGTTTATCAAAATTTGCTTTGCAAAGTATGATGGTATCGAACGAGTGACTTGATCGAATGAGGACTTGTTTGATCGGAAATAAAAAGATATCGTGCACTTTTAAGTGACAAAGTAATTGGAGGGCGACCAACCCCCCTCTCAAGCCGTTATTTCCCAAAGTCATCCGATCAAAATTTTGAGATTACCATTTGATTCAGCGCAGTTGGAAGGTCCAATCACTGTCTTTGGGAATGACATGACCCCACTCCCCACATAGTCCTTGAGGAAAAGGCTATAAGTTACGCAATTTGCTCATTGTTTGCATATGGTATTTGCGGGAAATATACGGATTTTTTTTTGGGTTTTTTTTTTTTTTTTTGTACTGGGAGGATTTTCCGAGGGAGAATTTTCCGTTGGAAGGTAAGTGTCCCAGGAAAAATTTTCCGTTGGAAGGTAAGTTTCCCAGGAAAATTTTCCCAGGGGAAATTTTACCACATGGGAAGGCAGGGACGGATCGACTACGTGCGGGACCCGATTGCAATTTTCTTTTTGCGAGACCTCCTCTATATATTAAAGTTAGGAAAAAGAGTTGAATGGTCACAAAAAGTTGAGTAGAGCTTGGCCAACGCGAGTTTATTATATTTACCTGTATTGGCTACAATCTTAGCATATCCTAATTGAATTTTCATATTAATATTTGAGACTGTGCGCTGGCGCAAGCTCGGAAGACTTAGTAATAGAAATACCGAGCCATCGAAGAGAATCTTCGAGAGGAATAGTAAAGCCACCATAACGAAGGGGAGTACTGGAATTTTTGTTAAAGGAAAGAAATTTACATTTATCTACATTAAGAGAAAGGCCTATGTCTAAAAAAGAAGTAGCAACACGAGAAACCATGTTAAATGGACCAGTTTTAGTACGGGTTATAGGAAGCAGGTCATCAGCGTAGACAAGATATGAAACATCAGAAAAACCAGAGAGATAGGTAGCCGATATCTTTTCCAGAACTCCTGAAATACTCAATTTAAGTAGGGTCGGAGATAAAACTCCACCTTGCCTTAAACCTCTGTTCACTTTAATAATAGAAGCTGGTGCCAATTTCAGCCGAAGAAAAGAATTAGAGTACTAGTAGCGAAGAAGTATTATAACCGATAGATTGACACCGCAACCATGAAGAGCAGAAAAAAGCTGACTATGACATACACTATCGAAAGCTTTTGATAGATCTAAAGCACAAAGATGTATACTCTTTCCCTTAGAAGAATTCTCAAGGAGCAAAGAAGCCTAAATGAATGCACAAAGTATACAAAGAACGCACACGGTAATTAACATTAGAAAAAATAGACGAGTAATGGTCATGCCAAGCAGATGCAGGAAGACAATCACTACTTGATATATCACTTCTAATCGACTCAGAATTAATAAGTTTTCGCCATTCTCTCTTTGACACTGGAAAATTTATACCACGATAACGCATTGACTTAAGATATTTTTTATATTCACTGCGCGTCTTACGCTTAAGGTCAGATAAAATTCCACAAGGCGGTCTATCACATTCATTCCAAACTTTTAACCAAAGCTTTGCTTTATTTTTCTAAGATTTTTAAATTAGGATCTAAATACCAAATGGGTTTTTGCGTACCACATCTAACACGTTGCAACGGTACAGCAACTGTCTCGGCATCTTTTGGACAATTAATTATTTGATTATAATAGCAATCCAGGTCCTTTTTGCAATTCACTGGTATAGAGCACTGGAGCAGATGATAGGGAACTTGTATAGCAGACAGCAGGTTTGTTAGTGTAAACATATGGAGAGGGACATCAGCTTTCTTCCAATTACTTTTTTCAAACCATTTTGAAGACCGGGGTACTACACAAATACTTGCAAGGTTAATATTAAGCGTAAGAGTGAATGAAATAGGGAGATGGTCTAAGTCTCGTTCTTCAGCATGTACAAACACTATATAGTAATACTAGGTGAGAAAATAATGTGATCAATATTGCTCTTACTACCTGAATGGTGAATGTAAGAAAACGGATGAGTTTTGGGTATAATATGATAAGATGGAAGGCAATCTAACAACGAATCATTTCTCACTGACGAATAATTTATATCCGTATTGATCAAGAATGATCATATAATCTAGAGAAATAGAAAGAATTTTTTCCACTAAAACTTTAACGTTTTGCGAGCTTTAGCATATCTAGTCATCAATCTGGCAGAACGATCTTCATAAGGCAGATAAAAATTAATGAAAATTGTAGGGTCCATACGAACAGCCGAAAAAACTCATCCGAGTAAAAAGTCACCGGTGAAACCAAATTCGGATTGTGCTTAAAAACACAAGCTAGCCCACCGGATGGGTGGCCTCTTGTGGCTTTGGCAGTTGTAAAAACATCATGATGATGGCTCCGACACAAAACGTTAATGCTAAAGTCTGTAAGAATATGCTCCTGTAGACAGACCAAATCAAAATCATTGTAGAGCTCATCAATAACGAAGTCCTTATCCTTTGTACCATTAATATTAAACGCTATTATTGAAAACTCCAAAGTCATTGCAAAATGGGGAGCGCAACATTAGTTCCTTAGATACTGGACAGGATAGACTATAAGAAGCATGACTTTTACCACAGTTAGCACTGTACACTGGGAACAGCGCTACAAGGACTATCCTTAGTAGAAAGATGTGGCCCAGCACATCTGGCACATTTCGGGACATTGCTGATGCTACCACTATGAAAGTGATCTTATGACCGGGGTTTGAAGCAGCATTTAGGTATTTCCTTAAGTTCGTGAATTCGAAATAATTCATATCCAACTTTAATTCCTTCTTTGAAATAAGCGGACTGAGTGAAGGAATCTTCAAATTCAAGCTTGACTGACATAGTCTGGCTCAATCGATTTGCACTTTTTATACCTTGCAGTCTATTAATAACTGAAAGGTCGACATCAACTGGGAAACCTCTGAGAATCTCAAAAAAGCGCTTGGATCGTACTTTAACTCTTGCTCCGGTAATAAATTTCTGAACTGATGTACAAAAATATTCAGTTGCAGATTTATTAATATTGACATACCATCTGTCATTAACATGTTTCACGCTACAAACTAATTCATGGCCAGCTGTTTGATCAAGAACAGATTTGCGTTTATTCGGATCAGACAGATCTGAAGGCATTTTATAGACAATAATTGTCGCATGAGTGTCGATGGCTGGGGTAGGTTTGGGTAGTTGATGAAAATTCAACTGATAATTCTCAAGTTTCCAAGACATTTCAACAACCACTTGTTGTAGCTCTTTAAACTTAGAGAGTAAAGAAGTATAAGCAGTGGCAGGGAGACATGACACCTCAATAGGTCGCTTTATCGTAAATATAGGTACAAAAGTGTCGCTACTGTCGTGAGGTCTCAACAGAGAAATAATGTCACTAAAAAGACTAGAAAGTGCATTGTTCCCCTTACGTACTGGGCAATCAAATTCAGGTGCACTTATTTGCCATAATAAAGTTTTAGCTTCTTTGACTATGTTCACGTCAAAAAACTCCATACCATGTCTTTTGATAATATCCTCCTCAATTCCGATTGGCAAATTGCTTCGAAGAAAATTCAGCACCGGAGATTATACAAGTTCAGGCGTTTCGTCAGTGCTTTTCATGGCTATCGCAAACGCCACACAAATCAAAAAGTCGCTGTATTAATTCAAGAAAAAAACACTGAATTAATGAATATCCAAATATAGGTGAAGTTAAAAGCAAACTAGATTCCAATTTATAATCCTCTTAAAGTTAACTCAGGTCAACAACTCACTTGGAATAAATTATGACCTTACCGAAATAAAAATCCAGACAGGCAATAATATCCAATACAATTTTGGCGTTACCTAATTGAACTCTGAATATAAACTGATATATATATATATATATATATATATATATATATATATATATATATATATATATATATATATATATATATATATATATATATAGACCTTAGATCCATCTTTGCCTCCAGAGGCACCCAGGGTATCAAGAAGGAGCCACCAATCTTCCCACCGGTTTGCTGCTGCAAGTATGTCCTCCCACTGAGGTTGGATTGATGTGTGCAGGTTACGGAGATCTGTCTGGTACGTTCGACGCAGGGTGTTTCTGGGTCTGCCCCTGCGGCGTGGACCCATTGGCTGCCAATGGAGCGCTGCATTTGGTAGTCGGAGATTGTCCATACGTAGTACATTGCCAAGGTATCTCCATCGGCGGACTCTTATGATATGTGTCACAAGAGGCTGGCCAGTCTTGTCACGGATGGATTAGTTTGTTATTCTCATTTGCCAACGGATGTTGAGAATTCTTCTGAGACATGTGTTTTCGAAAGCAAGTATTCTTCGCTCTTGTTCCTGGCTCAGGTGCAAGGTTTCGGCAGCGTAAAGCAGCACTGGCATAACATTGCTATTGAAGAGTCGTAACTTTAGCTTTATAGAGAAGCTTTGGGACCGCCATACTTTCCGTAATCTATTGAAGGCCCCATTGGCTTGGCTGATTCTTGTGAGCACTTCTTTTGTGGTCGATCCGGTACTTTCTATTATGCTTCCCAAGTATTTGAAATGGACAACTTGCTCTATGTGTTGGTCTCCGCGAGTGATGCTCAGGGGTGAATCTGTGGTAGCCATGCATTTTGTTTTCTCATTATTTATTTTTAGACCGACATGGCCGCCTCTCTCCCTCACTTTGTCAAGGAGTTCTTGGAGTCTTTGCTGGCATGATTCTAGGACGACGATGTCGTCAGCGAAGTCCACATCACTGAGGCGTGTTTCTGGATTCAGCTGGATTCCGTCTGTGCTTGTACTTCGCAGTATGTAATCAATGACGATTACGAAAAGTAGCGGTGACAAGACGCAACCTTGCTTAAATCCTGACATAATGCGGAAGAAACGGGTTTGGCCATCTGGTATCTTTACACAGCACTCGCTGTCTTCATAAAACACAACAATCAGCGAAACTATCTTGTCAGGGATTCTGTAATGCAGTAGGATCTTCCGCAGACTTTGGCCGTCTATTGAGTCAAATGTCTTCTCAAAATCGATGAATATCATATAGATTTTAGAGTGCCATTCTCTGCTTTCTTCCGTCAGTAGCCGTAGGGTGAATATCAATTCTGCACATGAACGGTTCGGTCTGAATCCAGGTTGCTCGTCACGAAGGTTTCTGTTGAGCTGCGAGCTGATTCTCTGCAGTAAAATATGCGTCAGCAATTTGCTAGGTATGGAAAGCATGCAGATTCCTCGCCAGTTGCCTGGGAAGGACGCATCGCCTTTCTTAAAGATCCTCACAAGCCTGCTGCGTTTCCAATCCGAAGGTACTTTGGCGGTCGTCCAGATTACTGCGAACAACGCTGTCTAGAACTTGATGCAGGTCATAACAGTCGCTTTGATCATTTCCGCGGATATCCTGTCTTCGCCAGGCGACTTCCCATTTTTCAGCTTCTTTTCTGCTGCTATAATTTCAGTGGATGACGGGGGATCCGTGCTGATATCTAAGAAAAACAGTGTTGTTGCTGGGATCTCTGGGGGATCCTCTGGTGGAGGTCTATTCAACAGCTTCTCGAAGTGACTGGCCCAACCTTCGTTTACGTCAGACTGCTGTGTTATCAGGATGTCCGAGGGGTCTGTTACAGGTCCATGTTGAATAGAGGATTTCTTTCCAATAATCTCATTAGTGATTTATAGACGGCTCTTGAATCACCTCTCTCCACCGCCTCTTCTGCCTGCGCTGCTTTTCACTCCAGCAGGTTTCTCTGGTCTTTTCTGGCACTCTTCTTTACCTCTTTATCCACGGCTCTGTATTCATCGTTTCTGAGGATCTGTTGGTCGGGGGTTTGTCTTTGGATAAGTGATGCTTTTACTTTTTTCCTTGTCTCTATGAGTTCCCATGTTTGGTCAGATAGCCACTGGTCTTTTGGGCTCTTGCGGTACCCAATGGTGGCTTTCGTGGCAACGTGAAAGCAGAACTTTATGTTTTCCCAGTGTTGATTGCTATCAGCGTCATCGAGTAAACACAATGTTTCATATCTAGTCCGCATCTCTAGTTTACAGGCTTTGCTTAACTCTCTCAACCTGGGTTTCTCCGAGTTAAAGACTGGCTTTAAGGGAAATTTAGTTGCTTTTCTATTTCTTTTCAATTTGAGGCGGATTTTTGCTGCCATCAGATTATGATCTGAGCCAACGTCAGCTCCTCTATATCCCCTTATATCAAGTAGGCTTGATCTCCACTTCCTGCTCCAAAGACAATGGTCAACCTGATTTCGGGTATGGCCATCGGGAGATATCCAAGAATATTTGTGTACATCCCGATGAGAAAATAGGGTACCTCCGATTACTAGGTCGTTAAGGAGCGTGAAGTCGATAAGTAGTTCTCCGTTTTCGTTTTGCTGGCCCAGGCCATGCTCGCCGAGAACATCTGGGGAAAAGGATCGGTCGTTCCCTACTTTCACGTTAAAGTCTCCTAGAAAACATGCCATGTCATGCCGTGGTATGTCGTTTGCCACGGAGTTGAGAGCTCTGTAAAATTCGCCTTTTGCTTCGTCGGTGGCGTCATTAGTGGGTGCGTAGCATACTATTACTGACAGTTTCACATGCGCGCCGATGAAGCGGGCTTTCAGGATTCTAGGTGAGACCGGTGTCCAATGTAATAGAGCTTGGGAAGTCTGTTTTGTCATCATTAGTGCTACTCCGTATTCACGCTTTTGCTGCGATCCACTGTATATAATGGTTACATCTCCATCCAGTTTATTTGATCCAGATCCTAGCCATCGAACTTCCGACACAGCCAGAAGGTCAAGATGGTAATATTTCAGTGCTCTTAGCACGTGTTCAGTATTGGAGTCTTCCTGCAACTCTTTTAATGCGAAGTGCCTTGGAGGAAAAAATATAAACAAATTATACATTGAAACCCACTTTGCTTTTTACTTATGGAGCGATATTCCTCGAAAGTTCCGACATAAAACTCTCATGAGATACGCCCTTTTGACAACCCATAAAGAATATAGTGTTTTGATTTAGTTCAAGACTCACCTTGACATTCTGAAAGCTTCACTTGAATAGCATTGGCCTTGTTGTACACAAAACGTCGGACACGTTATGTTCAACCTTTCTTGATAACAAACACTACATGTAAATATTTGGGCAAATTGAATTACTGACAGTCCTTAACCCATGGGCTGTGGGAGGTGGGGGTGGGGCGGGTTGTCATTTCCAGACAGATAGTTCTTAAACCTTTCAACTATGCTGAACAAGATAGCTATCTCAAAATTTTGTAAGGATATCTTTGGGGATAAAATGTGCATGGGAGGGGGGCTGGTTACCCTCCAATCACTCTTGACTAAAAGAAGGGCACAAGAACTTTCAATTTTCTATCCAATGAGCCCCTCCCGAAATTTCTTTGACAACTCCTTCCATACGAAGTGCACTGATAAAAAAAAAGTAATACATTTTGCCCAAATTGCACTTTTCTGACATATATCAAAATATGAAAAAAAAATTGCTTTCAATCAGACATGTTGGCCAGGATTCAAGTAGTGACGTCGCTAGGTTATTTTCGCTGGACAAAATTTACCGTTTTCTGTCAAAAACTCGCTTTAAACTCCTAATATTTTTTGTTCTTCTTTTATTTTATTGGCGAACATTTAATAATGCACTTCCCGTGCAAGTCAGTAAATTGAAATTTATTTAATCAAATATCCCAACGTGGAAGGTTGAATAGAATAATACGAGATGACACTGTTTTCCTTTCAGTATTTACTTAACAAAAAGATATTGGAGATAGTAGTCGTTTTAGAAGAAATTGGATTTGATTTTTCATTTTTCAAGTGTATTCTTTGATTCCAGCCTATTGGCATCTGTATGAGAATTGTAAATAAAATCAAAACAGTCTTGATTATCTGAAAGAAACCAATTTTAAAGATGGAACGAGTTCCCTGAAATAGAAAACAGTGGACAATTTGTTAAAGTGATTCTTTTTGTTCGAACTCCGTTATAGAGATACCCAAGGTCATTTACAGTTTAACCCCCTATTTTTTAAATCATTTTGACCCTTTCCTCACAATATAATTGGACTGCCACTGCACATTGATAATACTTTAGGAAAAAACATTATTCAGTGGAGTTGGAGGGGGCTCTAATATTTCAACATTGATTTTAGGCAGCACTCTCCCAATTTTCTTAGATTTTTGGCATTTTCAGTTATAAGCTCACTAAGGAATGGATCCCTCAGATACTTTTAGTTGAATGTTCGCACCCATCATACCCCAAGCTCCACTCAACTACTCCCCCTCGCTTTGTTTTTGTATGGTAGTTTGTCCAATCATGCTGTTCTTAATTCAAACCCATTCACACCTGTTAGAGAACTAACAATAAAATAAAATGCGTTTTATTTCAAAGAAAATAGAAGGGGCTTTAGAAGATGAAAAAATCCGCAGAAATAGGAAAAAAAGGAACCAGAAATGTCTCTTGCATGAATTTCTTTCGAAGTGTGTCCATCTTCTTTGGCTGAAGACAGTAAAGAAAAGAAAATAATAAAGGACTTTGGCAGATAATATATTTCTTTGCTATAGAAAAAAAAGAAGATAGAGTAACTGAAAAGTTGATAGAAAAAAGAACATAGCGAAAAAACAACAACCAGAAACTCTGCTGTTATTTTTCTTGGATTGTTGTTTGTGGATATCCAAGTTCATATATTATGAAAGGAAAAGTAAAGAAGAAGAGGGAGACTTAGAAGAATTTCAAAGAAATAGTAGAATCGAGAAAAACAAGTCTTAACTTGTTTTTTTGCTTGAATTCCTCTATACGCATATCAGACATATTTGTTAGCAAAGAAAGAGCTTTGGTGGAAAAATTGATTGAAATAAGAAAACAGAAAAAAAAACAGAATCTTCACTTATGTGTATTGCTTAAATTCTTGTATAAGGGTATCCAATTTCATTGGCTAAAAAAGGAAAAGAAAAGAAGAAGCTTGGTTTAGAGGCTTGAACAAATTTAGAGAAATTGGAGAATAAAAAAGAGAATCTTTGCTTATATTTCTTTTGCTTGGACTCCTTTGGAAGGAAATCCAATTTCGTTGGTTAAAGAATAAAATGTCTTGTATCGAGAATGTAATTCTCTTGTTCACTTGGTGTGAGTAAAAATGATTTCCAAGCAACAGTATCTTATTACAGAACACTGTATACCTTATTTACCAATAGAAGCATGAAATTGGCTGAACTGAAAAGTTGCGCTAGACGTTTGCATAAAAAAAAAAAACTACATAAATTGAAAAGCAGATTCTGATATTTAGTGTCATATTGAAAAAATTACAATTACCCTCCAGTTCTAAAAGGGTTGTAATCTGGAAGATGCATCGAGCATATATACAGCGATGTGGGCACAATGTTTTATTTCATTTTTGTTTCCGTTTCGAGAAGGGTACTTCGTATGGAAGATGAAAAAAAAAAGTTTTAAGAAAGTTTAAAAAAAATTGTTTCTGGTCGTTTTTTACTGGTAAAGTTGTGTTACTGATAGTTTTGGGCGATAATTTGATTAAACGATATATCGGTTAATCAGTATTTTTACTTTCGATATTCGATATATCGATTTCGATAATTCTGATCAGTTTGATTTGCTTCGATTAACTTTAGGTTTTGCCAAAATTCAGAAACAAAAATTGTAATTAAAGAGTATTTTGCGCAACATTTTCCAAATTTGAATTAAATACAAAATACTACAATTATATGAATGAATATTACAAAAACCCTGATTTGGAATTGCTCGGGCTCAGGATAAAGAAAAATAAGATACCGGGTATTTTTGGCTATTCAAAATCAGCCGCATGTTAAATAGTTTCCCCTGAGAGTTGGTTCTGCCTTTCAGCGATTAAATATTTTTCTTTTCACTGAAAGTACGGAGCAACATTAAAACTCAAAAGAACAGAAATTGTTTCGTGCATTAGGCTCATTCTCAATACCTCGCTGTTCACACCATTTTTTTTTTTTTTTATCTCTACTTTAGTTAAACGGCTATTTTGTTTCAGGGGTTGTTTTTAAGTAATTGGGGGAAATCTTACAATTAGCGTAAAAAATGAGGTATTGAGTAGAGGGACCCACTCCTCATACACGAAACAATTGGGGTTTGTTTTAACTTTGGTTGTTGCTCCTTACTTTTAGTTGAAAAAAATTTGTTTTTTTGTTTTATTTAATTATTTTTCAAATCATGCCGGAAATCCTCCCTCCGTGGAAAATGTTTCCTGAAAATTTCCCCTCTCAATATCTGAATGGAAAGTTCCTCCCGCATAAAATTCCCCCATCGAGAATCTCTCCCGTAAAAAATACCCCCACGGAAAAATCCTCCAGACAATTTCAACTTCTTTGAAAATTTTCCCTGGGCAATTTCCCTGGTATATCTCCACAAGTAAAATTAAATTGGTAAAGAGAAAGTAAGTTAAATCATAAAACTTTAGTATAAGAATTCTGGTAAATTCCCCCGTGTATGGTTTCCCTCTGAAGGTTAATACCGGAAACTTCCCTCCCCATGGAAAAATCTCCTATTGGAAAATCCCCACTGCAGAAAATCCCCCCCCCCACAGAAAATGCACACTCCCGAAAAAATGTCTGTTTACTTCCCAAAAACAAATTCTATATGTATACACTAGACATATTTCACGACTTACAACCTTTTCCCCCGGGAATTGCAGGGCGGTGTCTTCCCCAAAGGCATGATTACTTGACTTTGCAACTATGCCGATCAATATGGCTGTCTCAAAATTTTGATCGGATGACTTTGGGAAAAAGGGGCGTGGGAGGGGGATCTAGCTACCACCCAATCGTTTTGGTCACAAAATGGGGAACTAAAACTGTAATTTCCGTTTGAGCAAGCCCTTTCCTGTTCTTATTTGACCATTAGTTCGATACGATCACCCTAAAAAAAAAAAAAAAAAAAAACAAAAAAAAAAACACGCAGATGTGATCTTTCTTCTGGCAAAAAATACGAAATTTCACATTTTTTCAGATGAAAGCTAGAAACCCTTGTAGTAAGGTTCTCTGATATGCCGAATCTGATGGCTCGATTTTTATTAAGATTAAATAAAAAAAACAAGTTTTTTTAACTGAAAGTAAGGAACGACGTTAAAGCTTAAAACGAACAGAAATTATTCCGTATATGAAGGGGGCTGTCCCCTCCTCAACGCCTCGCTCTTTACGCTAAAGTTTTTTTATTGTTTAAAAAAATATAGTTGTTAGAAAGTCAAACTTTATCGTAAAGAGCGAGGCGTTGTGGAGGGGACAGCCCCTTTCATATAAGGAATAATTTCTGTTCGTTTTAAGCTTTAACGTCGTTCCTTACTTTCAGTTAAAAAAACTTGTTTTTTTTATTTAATTTTTGAATGTTTTTGAATTAATGCATGTTTTGATTTTGGCTCACCGTACATGAATAATTAAAAAAAAATTTGCATATTATATTTGGTTAAATGGCTTTCTCGAAACTTGTTTAATTTTATTTACGAACGTTTTTATTAGTAATAAATATACGTAACTTAGAATTAATTTACGTAACGAACTTCTATATTTATAAAATTTTAACACGTATATCAGGGGGTTCGCCCCCTAGTCAATACCCTGCTCTTCAAACTATAGTTAAAATTTTTTTTACAGTTCTTTAAAAATGACCTCTTAATCACAATCAGTTGATCAGTTAAAAATCTTGTTTTTTTTTTTTATTTAATTCCTGATCTTTTTCTTTAATAATGCTGGGAAATCCGGCGCCCCCTTCATAGCAATGTCCCTTCCCCCATGAAAACTTTCTTCATGGAAAGATCCTTCCATATAGCCCCCGACCCTCTCCTTCCCCCACCTACCAGAAAAAATCTCCTCTGAAAAAGTCTGTATACTTCCCAATAACCAATACTATATGTTAACATTGAGTAAAGTTCATAACTTTCAGCCCTCCCCCTGGGGACTTTGGGGGATCAAGTCATCCTAAAAGACATTTTTATCATATTTTCGACCATGCTGAACAAACTGGCTATCTCAAAATTTTGATTGGGTGACTTTGGGAAAAAAATGAGCGTGGGAGGGGGCCTAGTTGCCCTCCATTTTTTTTGGTCACTTAAAAAGGGCACTAGAACTTTTAATTTCCGTTCCAATGAGCCCTCCCACGATATTCTAGGACCACTGGGTCGATACGATCACCCCTGGGGAAAAAAAACAAAAAAAAACAAACAAACAAACAAATAAACACGCATCCGTGATCTTTCTTCTGCCAAAAAATGCAAAATTCCACAATTTTGTAGATAGGAGCTTGAAACCTCTACACTAGGGTTCTTTGATACGCTGAATATGATGGTGTGAATTTCACTAAGGTTCTATAACTTTTAGGGGGTCTTTTCCCCTTTTTTCGAAAATCAGCCAAATTTTCTCAGGCACGTAACTTTTGATGGGTAAGATTAAACTTAATGAAACTTATATATTTGAAATCAGAATTAAAATCTGATTCTTTTGATGTATCTATTGGTATCAAAATCACGTTTTTTAGAGTATCGTTTACCATTGAGCCGGGTCACTCCTTACTTACAGTTCGTTACCACGAACTGTTTGATTCTTTGACTTTTTAGGGGCTTTATCGCCCTTTATCAAAAGTTATACAAATTTTCTCAGACTTCCATGACTTGTGATGGGTACATGATACTTGATGAACATTATATATCTAGAGTCGGTGTAAAAGCCAATTCACTTGATTTACCTATTGCTATCAAAATTCTGTACTTTAGAGTTTCGGTTGTTATTTGGCCGAGCTGCTCCTTACTTACAGTTTGTTACCACAAACCATATGATTAACTGATCAGGCTTGGAATCCATTCTCAAAAAGGGCATTGGTGGTGGACATGGACATTAATTTTATGGCAACTTTTTATAGGTATTTGTGAGACCCATATTACAAGACTTCCATGACTTGAGTGGATCAATTTTTCTTGGAACTAGAGACTCCTTACTGAAAATCTGGAAAGCTATGACAGATGCAACTGCTGACGAAGCTTGCCTTTCATTGACTACCGAAACTTCGTCATGTAATCCCTACTAACTGGCTTTATTCTGTAGCGGCTGAATCGCAGGGTCTGTCGTGGCACTTGCATCTGTTGATACAGATTCCAATAAGGCCAAATCCATGTCTCTTGTAATTTTACTCTCAACTTGGAGAAGATCGTCAGGAGTAATATATAATTTCTTGAACACGAATTGAAATATGTGGCAATCGTGACGAGTGTAATCTGAACAAGGCCTATAAGCCAAGGCATATAAGGGTATTTTATCTAGCCAAGTCTTTCGGAGGGTCTCAGCAACATTTGAGAGGCCTCACTAAACATAGTTTGTGAACAGGCTATGCCAACTTCTAGATACAGCTGTGCATGCTGTGTATCAGCATAGGTGAGTCAATGGATTAATAACATTATTCTTCTTCTCGGCCATTTGCGAAACAACTTTCTCCGTTGGATCTTTTCTGCTGGATGTTGACCGGAAGATACAAAAAAAAGCCGAAATATTATCGTTTTTTATATCGACACTCGGTATCGATCTGTGGTACGATATATCAATATCGATATTCAATATCGCCCAACACTAGTTACTGATGAAAATAATGAAAAAAGACGAAAGAATCAGCGAAAAAAAAGACGCTGAAGATTAACTTAATAAGATTCATTAACTGTTCTGAAACAAGGTTTAAGCAACGAAGTAGAAAGACAAATAAAAGTTCAAATGGGGAAAGTCCATTTATTTGCCATCAATGGCTCTGGAGGATTTATATCCTTTTTATGCTAGAAATATAGTTCAAAGTTCAGATAACATAACTCCGGTGTCGACACAGCCCCCCAGGGCCCGAAGGTAGGCGTTGTAAGTTATGCCCTGGGTGCATAAATGGTTGTTATGGAAGGGATGCTCGTATAAACTTCATAGAGGGCTCATTTGATTGGAAATTGAAAGTTGAAGTTCACTTTTTAAGAGTCAAAAGTGATTGGAGGGTAGCTAGCCTCCCCCCACACTCTAGCCTATGTTTTTTTCTCTGGCGCACGTCATATAGAAGGGGTCGTCGTATAAACTTCAAAGGGTGCTCATTTCAAAGGGGGCAAACTTTTCTCACTTTGATATTGTTACTTTGATACCAGTTTTGATACTTTGATGAAGATTTTTTTTTTAAGTTTGATTTTGTAACAATGAATATTTAAAAATTTCAAATTTTTTGCAATCAAAAACGAACAAAATTTAATTAAAAAAAAAACTTTCCATAAAATAATTTTTTAAAATAGAAGTCAAGGTAATTTTAAACTTAAGTTCAGGAAATACAAATACTTTTTAAAATTCAAACTTAATACGAACAGAAATTAAATAAACAATCATAGGAAAAAACATACAACAAGTAAAAA
Source organism: Artemia sp. Qi Xiang Cuo (assembly GCF_049724085.1). Lineage (NCBI taxonomy): Eukaryota > Metazoa > Arthropoda > Branchiopoda > Anostraca > Artemiidae > Artemia > Artemia sp. Qi Xiang Cuo. The sequence continues at coordinate 14,003,371 of NC_142795.1, forward strand.
TGTAAATGCATAAATACATCTTAAAGCGAGTAATGCTTAAATTGAATATGTAAATCAAGCTTAAAACGAAAAAAAATATTTTGCTATTGAAGTATAAACGAATCTTAAAACGAACAGAAATTGAATAAACAATCAATGCAAACAAACATACAATAGATACTAATATAAATGAATAAATAAATCTTAAAACGAGTGGAACTTAAATTTAATATGCAAATCAAGCTTGAAACGAACAAAAATCCCTACAAACAAGAGTTTGGGTATCGCCTCCTTCTCTCACTGTAAAAGTATAAACAACTCTTGGAAAGTATAAACAACATCAAATTGAATATTTGATATATAACTATTAGTTGTTGAAAGATCCATCAGTTCTAGAATTTATTTCACTTTAATTTAATTTTTATTTTCAATGCTTAAATATTTGTAATATAATTCGTTTTCAGTGAAGCGCCAATGAAACAGTAGGTTTTTGGTTTTTATTTATAGTTAAGGAAGGGGGCAGTATCCAAAATTTTGCTGGTAGTGAAACTATATTCGTCTTGAACGACTTTAGAAAGAACTAATAAATTAAACTGAATATTTTATGCATAATGACATTAATTGCTGAAAGTTCATCAGTTCAAAATTTTACTATAATTTCAATGTTTATTTTCAATATTAAGTACAAAAGAAAAAATTTGTAATAAAATTGGTTTCAGTAAAGTGCAAATGACGTAGTAGGTTTTAGACTTTTTACAGTGAGAGAAGGAGGCGATACCCAAACTCTTATTTGTTGCGTTTTGTTTTTGTTTCAAGCTTGATTTGCATATTCAATTTAAGAAAATATTTTTTTTTCGTTTTAAGCTTGATTTTCATATTCAATCTAAGCATTACTTGCTTTAAGATATATTTATTCATTTATATTATTACTTGTTTTATATTTGTTCCTATGATTGTTTATTCAATTTCTGTTCGTTTTGGGTTTCATTTACTCTTTAATATTAATTTCTGGTCGTTTTGAGTTTGAATTTTAACAGGAATTTGTATCTGCTGCATAAGTTTAAAATGGCCTTTACTTTTATTTGAAAAACTTATTTTTCGGAAAGTTTTTTTTTAATAAATAGTAGTTAAACATAAGTGGCTTAGCAAGGTGCTTGAAGCATCGAGCATGCATCAAATATAATCTCCAAGAATTGGAAGATCCAGCCAGACGGCATAATAGTAAAATATTGTACGGGCATGTAAATCAGGGTACAATATCTCAAATTTAGATTAGTATCTCAAATATAATCCTATTTGTCAAAAATAAAGTTTAGTAAATTCTTCAATTTCAATTTCAGGTTGTATTGTTAAAGCAATAAGTCAAAATTTTCTTTTTCGCTTTGTCCTTGAATTAGTCATCATAGTGAGTGAATTGTCCGCTCAAAGTTGATTGATTTTTTTTAAATTATTATTGTTATGGAGTTACTCAAAAAGCTAAGTGTATCACATAACTTAGGTGGACTACTGTAACCGATTCTATGGTAACTGAGGATGAAGTAGCTCCACGGATTAATTTTGTCATAAATGTAGATGTTGTGGAAGTACTGAGGCTAATGAGAATAAACTAAAATTACATTCTTGAACTAATAATTCTCCTACAATGTCTAATTCACCCTGAATAGAATTACCCACTATTTTAATTTAGGGTGGAACAGTTGCTTGACCCACTTCGTCTTGTGTATTCTTTTTTAAATAGTTTCACATGGGAACATTTAGTGAAGCGCTTTTAATATATATATACGTTAAAATATCAAAATAGTAGTGTAAAGAATTCGCAGCTTATACGACTTGGCTGCTTGGTAATTAGTTTATGATATTTATTAAAATATATTTCTCAGTTTCAGAAACAGGACTGTCAGTCTTCCAGTTTCTCCCAGGATCGTGGGGTTTCAGTCCTTGGTGTAGTATTTGCGAAAAGTATATACTAAATATTACCGTTGACAACTATAGTATAGATACCACTATTATTTAAATTTTTTTTCAAACCTTGGGATTTTTCGCAAGTGAATCTGTATCTTACACTTTTAATGACAGTCCTGATTTGAAATAAGCAACATTGTTGGTCAATGAGAACAAAAATTACGCTTTGTACGTTCTACTGTTTGTAGTTAATGTCTTTTTTTCTATTATTTTTTTTTTTTGCAATCAATGGCAACAACTTCACCTATCAAAAGGTACTCAGCATTAAATATAACAGTCTTCTTCGTGTTTTTAAGATAAAAATGCTACGATATTCCTTTGGTTCCTCTTCTGGTGAGCCCAGTTTGAAAAGAGCTAGCTATTTGATCTTTATCCCGAACGTACACTGAAGTGGATTGTTTACAGCTTAACTACTTCGGATATGAAATGGTGCGAAAAAAAAAGCTGCCGATGGTACTCTCCTTGGCTTTATTCAGTTGCTTCTTTTTGTCCAAAGGTATTTCTTTATTCATGTCAAAGGTCTATAAACACTCAGGTCGTCCAGTTTAAAAATGCGTTCTGTGCATATTCCATGAGACTGTGACAGATGTGCGAATTATTTACGTAAGAAAAAGCGTAAAAGAAAAATGGAGAAACAAAAAGAGAAAACAACAACGAGGATAGTTTTCAGCCATTGAATAACGAAAACTAAGCATATATTTCGGCTACCTCCGCTATGCTGTCTTCAAAAACTGAGTCGTAGCTTCAGGCCACAAAATCGCACTGTCTCAACACACACACAAAAAAAAAAACAATAAACAAACAAAACATCGAAAGCCCTCTGGGCTATTGGCATACCTCGGGCGTGGAATTTTGAGGGAAGGCTTGCCTATCTATTTTTTTCTCCTTTGTCGAAAAATCTTTCTTGATAGTGCCAAACTTTTCCCCATCTTTCAATGTTTCGTCATGGTTTTCCCTCATCCCCAGAACCCCACTTGTGAGCTTCAGACCAGCTTGAGTAGGCAACGATCGTCCCTCAAAAGAAGCAACAATCAGCGCCAAGAAGCACTTGATCATTAGAACTGTACCCAAGAGAACTTGTTTCTTCCATCTCGGATTGCTCCACACGGGAATTTTTCTCGCTGACGCTTCATAGTTTTGTCTAGGAGGATTGGTCACCCTCGAGCGTGATTTTGGCAGCCATTACTGCCAGTCCATCCAATCTCGGCAACGTATTCCATGAAAGACGCTGTCTCATTGTTAGGCATTAGGCAGAACGGCAACCAATCGTGGACACTAGGGTTGTATCATCAGAATGGAGTAAATAATCTGGGTGTTCAAAAGCATGGAGGCTAGTGCATTCTTGGAACCTATTTGTGTCTTTCAGTATCTGTAGGCGACGTCTGAAATACCGTCAGACTGGAATTTGGGCAGTTGGCACCTACCCTCAATATACCATGCAAAACTTCTTGAAAAACCATCTGTCGATGTTCTACAAAACTGAAAAAGAAGTAACTATAAGATAAAACACGGAAATTACGGCCAAAATCATGGGAATCACCGGATTTCGGTTCCTTCTCTGTCTGTCCCTGTTTGTATATGATTAAATCTTCCGCTTTTTTCTAATCATGGTCTACCAAAATCAATAGGCTATTTTTTGAAAGACAATTGATGGAAGGTTTACGAAATTATCTTCTTTAATTTATGTGGTTTTCAAAGGAACAAGGTTTTACATAAATAAAAGAACAGGACTTAAAAAGAGGCAGCTGAACTTTTTTCTATTCGAAAAAAGCAGTAACGATAAACACCTAAGTTTTTCCAGGCCTAGATACCGTTTTACAGGCTTTGAGACAGTTTCACATGTCTTCAGCTTAACGTTATACAGTAGGTACCCTCAGTATACCATGTACATTCAACCAGAAATTCTTGGATGTGTTAGTAGTGATAGGTCAATTAAAGAGAGCGGACAGTCCCCTCGCCATACAACAGGACATGTATCGCGTTAATCTAAGGTATCAGACAGATAGAAATCACCATGCCTGAAAAAGGCATGTTTTTGCTTGGTTTTTTATGTTGTAATTAGAACCAGAATACCATGAAAATTCGTGCTACAGTGATTATGATATTAAATTCCATGTTTCTGATAGAGTCATGGCTGTTCACATAGCATGCATAAATCGATGGTTCTTTTCATAGTATGGTTGAATGAAGTTAATGGCACACTGTGTGTGTGTGTGTGTGTGTTGCCAAAATGTTGCTAGTTAAAGTTACATGTTCCTTAAAAGATAGAGTTTCATCTATTACAATCCCAAGGTATTTAAAAGACGCAGTCCGTTTTATAACGCCATTGGGCATATCTAATTCCTTGATCCATGGGTAAAAGTTTGATGATTGCGAGACAATAATAAAGTTAGACTTAGCCATGTTAATCCTTAATTTATATACCTTCAGCCATTTTATAATTCTATTAACTGATTCCTTCATGAAAATCTGCAGCAGCTCTGCTGTATTAGCTGTGCTAATGCCTGTTGTGTCATCAGCAAAAAGTGAAACTGTTACATTAGTCGGGTTTACCGTTAGTTAATTTATTCTGTAACAAAAATTATTCAGACAATTTGGTAAATCTTTAATAAATATCAAGAATAATATAGGACCGAGAACTGATCTTTGCGGAACACCTACTTCAATACGCTTTTTTTCGGAAGAAGAATCATTTAGTTGGACATACTGATAACGATTACTTAAAAAACTTCTTAAAAAATTTAATGATTTACCCCTCAAACCATACACCTCACACTTCTTAAGTAGAAGTTCATGATCCACAGTGTCGAAAGCTTTCATCAGATCTAAAAATATAGCACCTATTTGAAAACCTTTATCTAATACCTCATTAATAATAGTTATCAAATAAATCATCGCCTGTTCTGTTGTCCTTTTTCTACGGAACCCAAATTGTGTCTCTTCCAGTAACTTATGATCCTCCAAAAAACTCATCATTCTAATACTAAAACACGGGAAATGATGGGTAAAACAGATATCGGTCTATAGTTTCCTGGGTTATTTTGAATACCACCCTTATGAATTGGGGTTACACGGGCAACTTTAAAACAGTCTGGGAATTTTCCTGGACGAAAACACTCATTAATTAACCCACATAAAACTTCAGCTATAACAGGAAAAATACATTTAAGTGTTTTTAGAGTAATATGATCGCTACCAGATGAATTACTACGCAAACCCATAAATAATTTTTTTAATTTCATCAACTGTTAGAAGTCTAAAGTGAAGAGATGATTCAATTGGGTCCCTCAGTAAGGACTTGAACTTTGAATCGTCACTATCAGGTACAACTGACATAGCTAAATTCACACCAATATTCGAAAATAACTCTGTAATTCATTGCATATAGCCTTTTCGGAATTCAAAGTCTTTCCCATTATACTAACTAATTAATCAGGTACACTATTTATTTTTAATCCACTCACTTCTTTAATTAGTCCCCAGGTTTTCTTAGGGCATCCTTCAACCTTCTTAAGCTTTTTCTCAAAATATTTCTTTTTTTCATTTCTTAAAATTGTATTCAACCTGTTTTGATGGATACTATATAGTTGCTTACTTTCTTGTGTTAGGTTATTTATTTGAGCTCTAAAAATTTTATCTCTTACATTTATTTGCTGCAAAATCACAGGACTAATCCAAGGTTTTTTACTGGAGTGCTTTCTATTGAACAGTTTTAATATGACTGCTTGACTTATCAAACTCTGCAACGTTTCATAAAATAAAACAAACTTTGAATTTGCGTCCTGAACTTCGCCTAGAACATCGTACCAATTCACCTTTTATATATCATTTTTAAGTTTTACCATCGCATTTTTACTGATCACTGGAATCCTTGATTTTTTGCCTTTAACCACCTTCGTGACAGTTCTAAAGCAAGCTGAAACTCCAAAGTGGTCAGATACATCGTTGATAAGGACCCTGGGAAGACTCAAGGGTTCATTAGAAAGGATGTTATCCAGAAGCTTAGCTGATGTTCCCTTAATTCTTGTAGGGATATTTATACAAGGACGAAACCCATTAGATAAACTTCTATTAATAAATTCAGTGCTAGCAGATGACTGATCTATAAGATCAATATTAAAATCCCCCATAATAAAACATGGCATAGAGTTAATCGGAAGTTTCATTAATTGTTCTTCAAATAGGTCCATAAGGTCTTGAAGCAGGCTCTGTGGAGGTCTATACTACAACAATGCAAAAATTCAAATTCTCTCTAGTTATATGTTAAAAAAAACACTCGCAAACTTTCTCTCTATATATTGTAAGATCTTCTCTTATTGAAACCTTATAATCAGCCTGAATATAAGCTGCTAGGCCTCCATGTTGGTAATACTCTCGATTCCTTACATATAAATTATAACCAGGGATATGCAGTAATTGCGAGTTATTATCATTTAACCATGTTTCAGTTAAAGCGATCACGTGAAAGACATTAGTATTTATTAATTCCGATAAAAAATTATGCGCAGAATTCAATCCCTGACAATTCAAATGAAAAATGTTAAGGCCAAAATGGCCCTTATCACCATACAAGGGTAGTGCCCTTTCTTTAAAAATATACCTTGATGGTTCATTTGTGAAAATCTCAGTAGCATTAATATCTAAATTTCTATTTATTCTTTCATTAAACTGGTTGGAAAAATCAACCCTTCGACTTTCAAGTTGCAGGACATTGCTGTTCCCAGGAGGTAAAACGATATCTCTAACCATCATCAATAAAAGTTTATGTATGTAACGGTAGAGGGTGGCGGTGGTGAAAAAAAAATCATTATCTACTAAACATATATCTAGACCTAGATAAATACAAAAAAAAAAAAATATATTCCGTCAAAGCGGACATAAGAAACAAAAATTCAACAGAACAAAAAAACAAACCGGTCGATATGTATACGCATATCAACTCCCAAAATAAAACTCAGTGGGCTTAATATGGCTCACAACTTCATTTATAAGCAAACCAAAATTTAATAACCTTCATAATTAATAACTTTTCATATATTCTCTAAAAAAAATAATTTCCAAACACTATAAATAACTAGCTCAAACCACTATTTACATTTTTAACGCTTTGAACCATTCAACCTTTTCAGCATTACCCGCAGATTTAAGAGAAAGAACCGGCGGTACCACGGGTGGTATCCAGCACTCAACACCTCTCCATCAAATATTTTCTTTTCACCACCAATTCCTTTCTAATTTGGCGCACCTCTCTACTAACATCATCACTAATAAAAACTGGTTTTCCAAACTGCAAGTCCTTTCCTCTTAATTTCTTTGCATTTTTCATTATGCCGTATCGGTCCTTATAATCAGTAACTTTGATTTTGATAAAGTCACTTTCTTCATGTACCACTGAAAATGGAGGAATATCCTTCACTTCCATTTCTAATCCCTCATTCAGCACTCTTTTAATGGTATTTTTTGCATCTGACAATGAACCAGTCCTCACATTCCAAAACAATATGTTGTTTTTTCTTTCCGTATACTGCAACACAAGAGACTGATTTTTTAATGATGTAACTTGTGTAAATTTAGTTTTATTGATATATGTTAGATAGGCTGTGAAGTAATAATGTTTGTTCGTTTTAAGTTTCAACTTCGCTTTTTACTTCCCTCGGAGAAAGTTTGTTTTTTTAAATTAATTTGACAAAATGTCATCGCCAAAGGCCCTTGTAGAGTATAAGAGCCTAGACAAGCGTTGCAGTAGTTTGTAATGTCATCATAAAAGTTGTCACTTCTTTTTAGTTTACTTATGTTCTTGTTTCTGGGTTGAGCTACAGTCTCTGCAGTAGAATATTGTTCTTGAAATATTTATTTATATCGTTCAATGTTCAAGCCAAACCGCTCTGATTAAAATATTAGGGGCTGTTTTTGTTCGTTTTGGGTCGTATTTGTTCACTCATTGCAATTTATGATGTATTTAATATGAATATCGAGCAGTTCGTGGTAACGAATTCTAGATAAGGAGCAATGCGGCTCAATAGTAACCAAAACTCTAAGAAACAGAGTTTTGATAACAATAGGTATAAAAAAATCGAATTTTGATGCTTATTCAAAATATATGAAATACGTCAAGTTTAATATTACCCATCAAAAGTTACAAGACTGAGGAAATTCGCCCAATTTTTGAAAAAAGGGGGAAACACCCCCAAAAATCAAGTGATCCTAGCTAAAATCACACCGTCAGATTCAGCGTATCAGAGAACCCTACTTTAGAAGTTTCAAGCTCCTATATACAAAAATGTGGGTTGCGAGTAGTAAGTATATATGGAATTCTAGTCGATTATGTTCCTTGGCAGCTTTCCAAGGTAGATTGCTATTGATATCAATTGCACATGGAAACAGTTTGACGTGTTTGGGGAGATTACGTTCCTTGGCACCTTTTCAGAGCATGTACTTATGCAACGTGATTAAACACGCTTTTACAATCGGAATTGTTTGATCGACATTTGCAAAAAGGGATAAGGAATTCGCAAATTGGACACTGTGAACGATATTAATTAATGTTTGAATAATAGGCGTGTGATTGATTCTAATTAGTGATTGGATAATTTTTTAACAAGAAATCTCTGAATAAAATATTTTTGGAGGGATGGGAGAGTTTTGCTTGCCTTTCATTGGTACCATTCCAAACGAGCGGGGATTCCCCACCTGTTCCTAAACATTGCAAAAAAGATAGCAGTATGGACGGGGATTCCCAGCACAAGTTTAACATTTCTATGGAAGCTATACACCTTTTCAAAGAGAGTGAAAAAAAGGGTTAAAGTGATTAGCAATTACGAACGGGGATTCCCCGCTGTTTTTTTTTAAATCGAAAACTAGAGATTGTCAAATTGCGTATTAAGAAATGCTTTTGTAGGGAAAGCTTGCAATCACCCGTGTGTTATCCACAGTTCCATTTTTAGGTCTCTGCTATCAAGAGCGGTTTCCGATTTGTTTTGGAGAATTGCCTTTAGCCAACAATAGTTTAGAAATAAAAAAAAATTAACAAGAAATGGCTGAAAAGTGTTTTGGGGGAGATGGGATGATTGTGTACTGTATAATACACAAGTGATTTTTGGACAGTGTTGTCAATTTAAAATAGTTAAGAAATAAAAAAAATTAACAAGAAATGCCTGAAAAGTATTTTGGGGGAGATAGGTTGATTTTGTATTGTATAATACGCAAGTGACATTTGGACAGTGTGGTCAATTTAAAAAATATTTAGATGTGTTGTCAATTTAAAATAGTTAAGATATAAAAAATTTAAAAATAAATGGCTGAAGTTTTTTGGGGGGAGATGGCTTGATTGTGTACTGTATAATACACAAGTGATGTTTGGACAGTTTTGTCAATTTAAAACATACTTCAATTTTTTGTCAATTTAAAATAGTTTAGAAATTAAAAAAATTTAGCAAGAAATGGCTGAAAAGTGTTTTGGGGGGAGATGGGTTGATTGTGTACTGTATAATACACAAGTGATGTTTGGACAGTTTTGTCAATTTAAAATATATTTCGATGTGTTGTCAATTTAAAATAGTTAAGAAATAAAAAAATTTAACGAGAAATGGCTGAAAAGTGTTTTGGGGGGAGATGAGTTGATTGTGTAATGTATAATACACAAGTGATGTTTGGACAGTGTTGTCAATTTAAAATATACTTTGATGTGTTGTCAATTTGAAATAGTTGAGAAATAAAAAAATTTAACGAGAGATGTATGAAAAGTGTTTTGGGGGGAGATGAGTTGATTATGTAGTGTATAATCCACAAGTGATTTTTGGAAAGTTTTGTAAATTTAAAATATACCTCGATGTATTGTAAAATTAAAATTGAAACTAAATAAAGAATATTAAAAAGTAATGGCTTAAAAGTGTTTCGGGGGGTGAGGGGTAGATTGTGTTCTGTATAATACACAAGTGATGTTTGGACAGTGTTGTCAATTTAAAATATACTTCGATGTGTTGTCAATTTTAAATATTTAAGAAATAAAAAAATTTAGCGAGAAATGGTTGAAAAGTGTTTTGGGGGGAGATGGGTTGATTGTGTACTGTATAATACACAAGTGATGTTTGGAGAGTGTTGTCAATTTAAAATATACTTCGATGTGTTGTCAATTTAAAATAGTTAATAAATAAAAAAAATTAACAAAAAATGTTAGAAGTGTTTTGGGGGGCGAGGGGTTGATTGTGTACTGTATAATACACAAGTGAAGTTTGGAAAGTGTTGTTAATTTAAAATATAATTCAAGGTGTTGTAAATTTAAAATAGATAAGAAATAAAAAAGTTAAAAAAGAAGTGGATGAAAAGTGTTTTGGGGGGAGATGGGTTGATTGTGTACTGTATAATACACAAGTGATGTTTGGATCGTGTTGTCAATTTAATATATAGTTCGATGTGTTGTCAATTTAAAATAGTTAAGAAATAAAAAAAAATAACAATAAATGGCTGAAATGTTTTTTGGGGGGAAATGGGTTGATTGTGTACTGTATAATACACAAGTGATATTTGGAAAATTTGGTCAATTTAAAATATACTTCGATGTGTTGTCAATTTAAAATAGTTAAGCAAAAAAAAAATTTAACAAGAAATGGCTGAAAAGTGTTTCGGGGGGAGATGGGTTGATTGTGTACTGTATAATACACAAGTGACGTTTGGACGGTTTTGTCAATTTAAAATGTACTTCGATATGTTGTCACTTTAAAATAGTTAAGAAATAAAAAAATTTAACGAGAAATGCCTGAAAAGTGTTTTTTTTGGGGGGGAGAGTGGTTGATCGTGTACTGTATAAAACACAAGTGATGTTTGGACAGTGTTGGCAATTTAAAATATTTTAGAAAAAAAAAATTTAAAAAGAAATGGCTGAAAAGTATTTTGAGGGAGATGGGTTGATTGTGTACCGTATAATACACAAGTGATGTTTGGACAGTGTTGTCAATTTAAATAAGTTTAACGTTATACTATACGAAGAAGTTGATACTAAAGGGGTGTAGATGACAAGAAAAGAATTGTAATAACGGATTGAGAATTGATTTCAAGCAATTGTAAGAATTGTAATTGCTTTACTTCTTCAATGTGTTCCATATAATACATAAGTGGTGGAGTGATGGGAGCGGGGTGTCTTAGATTACTTATAGTGTGATAGTGGAGGTGAGAGTTTCTGGCGAAAAACCAATGTGGATGAGTTGAAAATAAAGTTTTAACAAGAAATGTCTGAAAAGTATTTTTTTGGGGGGGGGGGGCGATGACAGAGTGGATGTCTTAAACTAGTTATAGTGCAACTCTGGCATGAATTGCTTTCAAAAACCCGGATGAATTAGTTGAAAATAAAGTTTTAACAAGAAATGTCTGAAAAGTATTTTTTTGGGGGATGGGGGCGATGACAGAGTGGATGTCTTAGACTAGTTATAGTGCTGTACTCTGGCATGAATTGCTTTCGAAAACCCGGATGAATTAGTTGAAAATAAAGTTTTAACAAGAAATGTCAGAAAAGTATTTTTTCGGGGGATGGGGCGATGACAGAGTGAATGTCTTAGACTGGTTATAGTGATGTAGTCTGGCATGAATTGCTTTCGAAAACCCGGATGAATTAGTTGAAAATAAATTTTTAACAAGAAATGTCTGAAAAGTATTTTTTGGAGGACAGGGAGGTGACAGATTGATTGTCCCAGACTAGCTATAATGCTGTACTCTGGCATGAATGGCGTTCCAAAACCCGGATGAATTAGTTGAAAATAAAGTTTTAACAAGAAATGTCTGAAAAGTATTTTTTGGGGGATGGGGCGATGACAGAGTGGATCTCTTAGACTAGTTATAGTGCTGTACTCTGGCATGAATTGCTTTCGAAAATCCGGATGAATTAGTTGAAAATAAAGTTTTAACAAGAAATTTCTTAAAAGTATTTGGCTGAAATAAAAGCGGAACTCTTAAAATCACGACTCAAGGTCAGTAAATAATTCCTTTGTTTTTTTTTGTTAAACACGATTGGCTGAAATAAAAGCGGAACTTTTAAAATCGTAACAACTAAAAGTCAGTAAATATTTCATTTGTTTTTTTTTGTTAAACGCGAGCTATCGTAGAAAATAATTTCAAAGTAACAAGTCAAATGAAAGTTACGTTATTATAAAAAATGATATCAAAGTACCAAGTCATAATATAGCTACGCGATGATAGAAAATAATATCAAAACACCAAGTCACATGATAGTTATGCTTTTGTAGAAAATAATTTTTAAGTACCAAGTCACATGATAGTTATGCTATTGTAGAAAATAATTTCAAAGTACCAAGTCACATGATAGTTAAGCTATTGTAGAAAATAATATCAAAGTACCAAGTCACATGATAGTTACGCTATTATAGAAAATAATATCAAAGTACCAAGTCACATGATAGTTACGCTATTGTAGAAAATAATTTCAAAGTACCAAGTCACATGATAGTTACGTTATTATAGAAAATAAATTCAAAGTACCAAGTCACATGATAGTTACGCTATTATAGAAAATAATTTCAAAGTACCACGTCACATGATAGTTACGCTATTGTAGAAAATAATTTCAAAGTACCAAGTCAAATGATAGTTACGTTATTATAGAAGATAATTTCAAAGTACCAAGTCACATGATAGTTACGCTATTGTAGAAATTAATTTCAAAGTACCAAGTCACATGATAGTTATGTTATTATAGAAAATAATTCCAAAGTACAAAGTCACATAATAGTTACGGTAATTTAGAAAATAATTTCAAAGTACCAAATCACATGATAGTTACGCTATTGTAGAAAATAATTTCAAAGTACCAAGTCACATGATAGTTACGCTATTTTAGAAAATAATTTCAAAGTACCATATCACATGATAGTTACTCTATTATAGAAAAAAATTTAAAAGTACCAATTCACATGATATTTACACTATTATAGAAAATAATTTCAAAGTACTAAGTCACATAATAGTTACGCTATTATAGAAAATAATATCAAAGTACCAACACAAATTATACTTACTATTTTTTAGAAAATAATTTCAAAGTACCAAGTCACATGATAGTTACACTTTGTAGAAAATAATTTCAAACTACCATGTCAGATGATAGTTACGCTTTTTTAGAAAATAATTTCAAAGTACCAAGTCACACGATAGTTACGCTATTGTAGAAAATAATTTCAAAGTACCGTGTCACAAGATAGTTACGCTATTATAGAAAATAATTTCAAAGTACCAAGTCACATTTTAGTTAAGCTATTGTAGAAAATAATTTCAAAGTACCATGTCAAATGATAGTTACTTTATTATAGAAAATAATTTCAAAGTACTATGTCACATCATAATTATACTATTGCAAAAAATAATATAAATGTACAAATACTCCGGATTGTTACGATAGTGGAGAAAATAAGTTCAATGTCATATGTCAAATTATCGTTACGCTTTTGCATACAATAATTTCAATGTTTTAAGTCACATGATAGTTACGCTATTATAGAGAATAATATCAAAGTATTAAGTCACATGATAGTTACGCTATTTAGAAAATAATAATAAAGAACCCAGTCACATGATAGTTACGCTGTTATAGAAAATAATATCAAAGTACCCAGTCGCATGATAGTTACGCTATTGTAGAAAATAATTTCAAAGTACCAAGTCGCATGATAGTTACTTTATTATAGAAAATAATTTCAAAGCACCATGTCACATGATAGTTACGCTTTTATAGAAAAGAATTTCTAAGAAACAAGTCCCTTTATACTCTATTGTAGAATGTATTTTCAATGTAACAAGTCACAGGATATTTACGCTTTTTTAGAAAATAATTTAAAATTAACAAGTCAAATGATAGTTACGATATTATAGAAAATAATTTCAAAGTACCAAGTCACATGATATTTACTCTATTGTAGAAAATAAATACAAAGTACTAAGTCCCATGATAGTTACTATATTGTATAAAATAATATCAAAGTACCAACTCAAATGATACTTACTATTTTTTAGAAAAGAAGTTCAAAGTACGAAGTCACATTATATTTACGCTATTGCATAAAATAATTTCAAAATACCATGTAACATGATAGTTAATCTTTTTTAGAAAATAGTTTCAAAGTACATTGTCACACTATAATTACGATATTTTAAAAAATAATTTCTAAGTACCAAGTTACATGATAGTTATTCTTTTATCTAAAATAATTTCAAAGTAACAAGTCACATGATAGTAATGCCTTTGTATAAAAAAAATTCAAAGTACCCTATAAAACTATAGATATGCTATTGCAGAAAAAATATTATAAGTGAAATGTAAATTTATATTTAAACTTATGCAGAAAATAATTTAAAAGTACCAAGTCATAAGATAGTTACGCTTGTATAAAAAATAATTTAACAGTAACATGTAACGTGATAGGTACGCTATTGTAGAAAATAATTAGAAAGTACTAAGTCACATGATAGTTACGCTATTGTAGAAAATAATTTCAAAGTACCAAGTCACATGATAGTTAAGCTTTTTAGAAAATAATATAAAAGAACCCAGTCACATGATATTTACGCTGTTATAGAAAATAATATCCAAGTACCAAGTCACAAGATATTTACGCTATTATATAAAATAATTTCGAAGTACCAAGTCACATGATAGTTACGTTATTATAGAAAATAATTTAAAAGTAACAAGTCACATTATAGTTACGGTATTATATAAAATAATTTCAAAGTACCAAGTCCATTGATAGTTACGCTATTGTAGAAAATAATTTAAAAGTACCGAGTCACATGATATTTACGTTATTATAGAAAGTAATTTCAAAGTACCAAGTCACATGATAGTTACGCTATTATAGAAAATAATTTCAAAGTACCAAGTCACATGATAGTCACTCTATCGTAGAAAATAATTTCAAAGTACCAAATCACATAATAATTCCGCTATTGTAGAAAATATTTTCAAAGTACCAAGTCATATGATAGTTATGATATTAAATAAAATAATTTCAAAGTACCAAGTCACATGATAGTTACGTCATTGTAGAAAATAATTTCAAAGTACCAAGTCGCATTATAGATATGCTATTGCAGAAAAAAATTGCAAATTATGAAGTCACACGACAGTTATGCTATTGTAGAAAATAATTTCAAAGTACCATGTTATAAGATAGTTACGCTATTGTAGAAAACAATTTCAAGGTACCAAGCCACATGATAGTTACGTTATTATAGAAAATAATTTCAAAGTACCAAGTCACATGATAGTTACTCTATTACAGAACATAATTTAAAAGCACCAAGTCAAATGATAGTTAAGCTATTTAAGAAAATAATTTCAAAGTAAAAAATCAAATGATAGTGACGATCTTTTAGAAAATAATTTCAAAGTACCAAGTCACATAATAGTTACGCTATTGTAGAAAATAATTTCAAAGTACCAAGTCACATGATAGTTACGCTATTATAGAAAATAATTGTACTTTGAAATTTGAGACTTGGTAGTTTGAAATTATTTTCTATAATAGCGTAACTATCAAGTGACTTTGTACTTTGAAATTATTTTCTATAATAGCGTAACTATCATGTGACTTGGTACTTTGAAATTATTTTCTACAATAGCGTAACTATCATGTGACTGGGTACTTTGAAATTATTTTCTACAATAGCGTAACTATATTGTGACTGGGTACTTTGAAATTATTTTATGCTATTGCGTAAATATCATGTGACATGTCAATTTGCAATTTTAATCAATAAACACATAATATCCTGTGACTTGATAATTTAAAATTATATTATACCAAAGAGAACCTATAATGATACAATGTGCTTTGAAAATATTTTATACTATAATAGTAACTATAATGTGACTTGGTAATTTGAAATTATTTTCTACAATAGCGTAACTATCATCTGACTTGTTACTTGGATTTTATTTTTTACAAAATTGTAACTACAATGTGAGTTTCCACTTTTGAATTATTTTTCAAAAAAGCGTAACTATTATGTGACTTGGGACATTGAAATTAATTTATACAAAAGATTAACTATCATGTGACAGGGCACTTTGAAATTATTTTCTACAAAGGAGTAGCTATCATGTGACTTGGTACTTTGAAATTATTTTCTTCAATAGCGTAACTATCATGTGACTTGGTACTTTGAAATTATTTTCTATAATATCGTAACTATCATGTGACTTAGTACTGAAATTATTTTCTATAGCTAATGTATACTATCATGTGACTCAGGTACTTTGAAATTATATTATACAAGAGCTTAACTATCATGTGACTTGGTACTTTGAAATTATTTTCTAAAATAGAGTAACTATCATGTGACTTGCTACTTTGAAACTATTTTCTATAATAGCATATCTATCGGATGCTTAAATACTTTGGAATTATTTTCTATAAAAGCGTATCTATCATGTGAGTTAGTACTTTGAAATTATTTTGTATGATAGCGTAACTATCATGTGACTTGGCACTTCGAAATTATTTTTTACAATAGCGTAACTGTCATGTGACATGGTTCATTAAAATTTCTTTAGAGAATAGCTTGACGATCATGTGTCTTTGTTCTTTTTAATTATTTTCTATATTATCTTAACTATCATGTTACTTTGTTCTTTGATATTATTTTCTATAAAATATTAACTATTATGCGACTTTGTTCTTTTATATTATTTTCTCTAATAGCGTAACTATCATGTTAAATAGCAATTTGAAATTATTTTCTACAAAAGCCTAACTATAATGTGACTTGGTACTTTTAAATTATTTTCAGCAATAGCGTAACTATAATGTTACATAGCACTTTGATATTACTTTATACAATAGTGTGACTATAGAGTGACAGGGTCATTTAAAACATTGTGCCAATGAGGTGTAACTCTCTTTAATTTGGGGTTGTTAAAAATATTTTCTACAATAGTGTAACTATAAAGTGAATTGAAGATTTGAAACTATTTTTCACAATAATTTAAATTAACTGTTACTTAGCTCTTCGTTTTACTTGCCGACAATCGTGCTACTATAATGTGTCATTGTACTTTGAAATTATTTTCTACAATAGCGTAACTCAAGTGACATGGTATAATGAAATTATGGACTGTTATAGTGTAGCTATCATGTGACTGGATATAGTGTTAACTTTTTCTATAAACACGTCATTTCCTGTGACTTGGTACATTGAAATATTTTATGAAATAGCGAGACACTCCAGGGACACTGGTACTTTGAAATTATTTTCGATAATAGCGTAACTTTCATGTGTCTTGGTGCTTAGCAATTCTGATCTACAATCGTGTCTATATAAAGTGTCTTTGTACTTTTAATATATTTTCTACAATGGCGTAACTCAAGGGTCTTGGTACTTAGTATTTATTCACTACTATCGCGAAAATAACATGTGGCTGTGTGTTATGTTATTATTTACTGCTAAAACGTCACTATCCTGAGACTTGGTACTATGTAAACAATAAAACTATACACGTAACAATAATTTTACTAGGTACTATTTAAATACTTTCTAAAAAATAGTAACTAAAATTCGAAAGGTTAATTTCAAATTATTTTATAGATTAGCGTAACTATCATTTGACTTGTTACTTTGAAATTATTTTCTATAATAGTGTAACTATCATGTGACATGGTATTTTGATATTGATTTCTACGATAGTGTAACTATCATGTGACTTGGTACTTTTAAATTATTTTCTACAATAGCTTAACTATCATGGGATTTTGTACTTCAAAATTATTTTCTAAGAAAGCGTAACTATCATGTTACTTGGTACTTTGAAATGATTTTCTATAATAGCGTAACTATCATGTGACATTATATTTCTAAATATTTTCTGAAATAGTTTTACTATCATGTCACATGGTACTTTGAAATTATTTTCTACAATAACGTAACTATAAATTGACTTTCTACTTTTAATTTTTTTTCAACAATAAGCGTAACTATCATTTGACTTGGTACTTTGAAATTATTTTCTACAATAGCGTAACTATAATGTGACTTGGTACTTTGAAATTATTTTCTACAATAGCGTAACTATCATAAGACTTGGTACTTTGAAATTATATTCTACAAAAGATTAACTATCAATTGAGTTGGTACTTTTAAATTATTTTCTAGAATAGCGTAACTATCATGTGACATGGTAATTTGATTTTATTTTTTAAAAAAGCGAAACTACAAAGCGAGTCGCTACATTTGTATTATTTTTTTCAAAAGCGTACATATAATGTGACTTGGTACTTTTTAATTATTCTATACAATAGCTTAAATATAAGGTGACTAGGTAATTGGACATAACTTTCTAAAATAGCGTAACTATCATGTGACTTGGTACTCTGAAATTATTTGCTATAAAACATAACTATTATGTGACTTGGTACTTTGAAATTATTTTATATAATAGCGTAACTATAATGTGACTTGGTACTTTGAAATCATTTACTATAATAGCGTAACTATCATGTAACATGGTACTTCGAAATTATTTTCTACAATAGTGTAACTATTATGGGACTTGGTACTTTGAAATTATTTTATACAATAGCGTAACTATCATGTGACTTGGTACTTTGAAATTATTTTCTACAATAGCGTAACTATCATGTGACTTGGTACTTTGAAATTATTTTCTACAAAAGCGTAACTATCAAGTGACTTGGTACTTTGAAATTATTTTCTACAATAGCTTAACTATAATGTTACTTGGTACTTTGAAATTATTTTCTACAATAGCGTAACTATCTTGTAACTCGGTAATTCGAAATTTTTTTCTACAATAGTGTAACTATCGTGGGACATGGTACTTTGAAATTCTTTTCTGCAATAGAATAACTATCATGCGACTTGGTACTTTGAAATTATTTTCTACAATAAAGTAACTATCATTTGACTTGGTACTTTGAAATTATTTTATATAATAGCGTAACTATTATGTGACTTTGTACTTTTAAATTATTTTATACAATAACGAAAATATCGTGTGACTTGGTGCTTTGAAATTATTTTCTACAAGAGCGTAACTATCATGTGACTTGGTACTTTGAAATTATTTTCTACAATAGCATAACTATCAAATGTCTTGGCACTTTTATATTATTTTGTACAATGGCGTAACTATCATGTGACTTGGTACTTTGAAATTATTTTCTATAATAGCCTAACTATCATGTGACTTGGTACTTTGAAATTATTTTCTATTATAACGTAACTATCATGTGACTGGCTGCTTTGAAATTATTTTTTATAATATATTAACTATCATGTGAATTGGTACTTTGAAATTATTTTCTACAAAAGCGTAACTATCAAGAGACTTGGTACTTTGAAATTATTTTATGTAAGATCTTAAATATCATGTGTCTTTGTACTTTGAAATTCTTTTTTAGAATATCGTAACTATCATGTGACTTAGTACTTTGAAATGATATTCTATAATATCGTAACTATCATGTGACTTGGTACTTTGAAATTATTTTCTAAAAGAGAGTAACTATCAAGTGGCTTGGTACTTTAAAATTATTTTCTAAAATAGCGTAACTATCATGTGACACGGTATTTTGAAATTATTTTCTACAATAGCGTAACTATCTTGTGAGTTGGTACATTGAAATTATTTTATACAAGAGCGTAACTATCATGTGACATGGTACTTCGAAATTTTTTTCTAAAATAGCTTAACTATCATGTGACTTTGTACTTTGAAATTATTTTATATAATAGAATAACTATCATGTGACTTTGTCCTTTGAAATTATTTTCTACAATAGCGTAACTATCATGTGACTTGGTACTTTGAAATTATTTTCTATAATAGCATAACTATCATGTGACTTGGTACTTTGAAATTATTTTCTAAAATAACGTAACTATAATGTGACTTGGTACTTTGATATTATTTTCTACAATAGCGTAACTATCATTTGATTTGGTATTTTGAAATTATTTTCTATAAAAGCCTAACTATTATGTTACTTGGTACTTTGAAATTATTTTCTATTATAACGTAACTATCATGTTACTTGGTACTTTGATATTATTTTCTATAATAGCGTAACTATCATGTGACTTGGTATTTTGAAATTATTTTCTACAATAGCGTAACTATCATGTGACTTGGTATTTTGAAATTATTTTCTACAATATCGTTACTATCATGTGTCTTGGTACTTTGATATTATTTTCTATAATAGCGTAACTATCATGTGACTTGGTAATTTGAAATTATTTTCTATATTATCGTAACTATAATGTGACGTGGTACTTTGAAACAATTTTCTAGAATAGCGTAACTATCATGTTACTATGTACTTTGAAATTACTTTCTATAATAGCGTAACTATCATTTGACTTTGTACTTTGAAATTATTTTCTATAATATCGTAACTATCATGTGACTTGGTACTTTTAAATTATTTTCTACAATAGCGTAACTATCATGTGACTGGTTACTTTGATATTATTTTCTATAAGAGTGTAACTATCATGTGACTTGGTACTTTGAAATTATTTTCTACAATAGCTTAAAAATAATGTGAAATTGTAAATTGAAATTAATTTCAACATTATCTCATAGATCCGCATACGTTTAACATAGAAAAAATCATATACAAAATAGTATCTAACTAGATTCATTGTACTTTTGATATAATTATCAACACAATATAATATATATGGACTCATTTTACTTTTATATTATTTCATGCAATAGCTTAACTATCTTGTGACTGGGTACTTTCAATTTATTTTTTAAAATATCTTAACTACCATGTGACATGGTAATTTGAAAATATTTTCTACAATAGCGTAACTGTCATGTGACTTGGTACTTTGAACTTATTTTATACAATAGCGTAACTATCATGTGACATGGCACTTTGAAAATATTCTCTACAATGACGTAACTACAATGTGACTTGGTACTTTGAAATTATTTTCTACAATAGCGTAACTATCATGTGACTTGGTACTTTGAAATTATTTTCTATAATAACGTAACTATCATGTGACTTGGTACTTTGAAATTATTTTCTACAATAGCGTAACTATAATGTGACTTGGTATTTTTAAATTATTTTCTATAATAGCGTACCTATCATGTGACTTGGTACTTTGAAATTATTTTCTATAATAACGTAACTATCATGTGACTTGGTACTTTGAAATTATTTTCTATAATAGTGTAACTATCCGGTGACTTGTTACTTTGAAATTATTTTCTATAAAAGTTTAACCCTCATTTGACTTGGTACTTTGAAATAATTTTCTACAATATCGTAACTAACATATGACTTTGAACTTTGATTATATTTTATACAATAGCGTAACTATCATGTGACTTGGTACTTTGAATTTATTTTCTATATTAACGTAACTATGATGTGATTTGGTAATTTGATATTATTTTCTAAAAGAGCGTAACTATCAAGTGACTGGGTATTTTGATATTATTTTCTATACTAGCGTAACTATAATGTGACTTGGTACTTTTAAATTATTTTATACATTATCTTAAACATCATGTGACTGTGTAATTTTTAATTTTTTTCTTTAATATCTTAACTCTTATGTGAATTGTTACTTATAAATTATTTTATATTAAAGAGTAAATACCATTTGGCCTGTTACTTTGATATTATTTTCTACAATAACGTAACTATCATGTGACTTGGTACTTTGAAATTATTTTCTATAATAGCGTAACTATCACGTTACTTGGTACTTTGAAATTATTTTCTACAATAGCTCGTGTTAAACAAAAAAAAAACAAAGGAATCATTTTCGGACCTTCTGATGTTGCTATTTTATATTCTACGCTTTTATTTAAGCCCATCGTGTTTAACAAAAAAAAACAAAAAAACAAAGGAATTATTTACTGACCTTGAGTTGTGATTTTAAGAGTTACGCTTTTATTTCAGCCAAATACTTTTCAGACATTTCTTGTTAAAACTTTATTTTCAACTAATTCATCCGGGTTTTTGAAAGCAATTCAAGCTAGAGTACAGCACTATAACTAGTCTGAGACATCCAATCTTTCATCTCTCCAACCACCAAAAAATAATTTTAAGACATTTCTTGTAAAAACTTTATTTTCAACTAATTCAATCGGGTTTTCGAAAGCAATTCATGCCAGAGTACAGCACTATAACTAGTCTAAGACATACACTCTGGCATCGCCCCATCCTCCAAAAAAATACTTTTCAGACATTTCTTTTTACAACTTTATTTTAAACTAATTCATCCGGTTATTAGAAACCAATTCATGCCAGAGTACAGCACTATTTCTACTCTGAGATATCCACTCTGTCATCTCCCCATCCCCAAAAAAATACTTTTCATACATTTCTTGTTAAAACTTTATTTTCAACTAATTCTTCCGTGTTTTCGAAATCAATTCATGCCAGAGTACAGCACTATAACTAGTCTAAGACATCCACTCTGTCATCTCCCCCATCCCCCCCCCAAGAAATACTTTTCAGACGTTTCTTGTTAAAACTTTATTTTCAACTAATTCATCCCGGTTTTCGAAAGCAATTCATGCCAGAGTACAGCACTATAACTAGTCTAAGACATCCACTCTGTCATCGCCCCCCCCCCCCAAAAAATACTTTTCAGACATTTATTGTTAAAACTTTATTTTCAACTCATCCACATGGGTTTTTCGCCAGAAACTCTCCCCTCCACTATCACACTATAAGTACTCTAAGACACCCCGCTCCCATCACTCCACCACTTATGTATTATATGGAACACATTGAAGAAGTAAAGCTATCCGTAGATAATTTCGGAGACCACACTGCCTTTCCATGACGATAAATAAAAGTTCAAATAGGGATAAAATCCTTTTAATAGACAGTGATGATCCGTTATTACAATTCTTTTCTTGTCATCTACACCCCTTTAGTATCAACTTCTTTTTATAGTATAACGTTAAACTATTTTAAATTGACAACACTGTCCAAACATCACTTGTGTATTATACAGTACACAATCAACCCATCTCCCTCAAAATACTTTTCAGCCATTTCTTGTTAAATTTTTTTTTCTAAACTATTTTAAATTGACAACACTGTCCAAAACATCACTTGTGTATTATACAGTACACAATCAACCCATCTCCCCCCCAAAAACACTTCAGCCATTTCTCGTTAAATTTTTTTATTTCTTAACTATTTTAAATTGACAACACATCGAAGTATATTTTAAATTGACCACACCGTCCAAAACATCACTTGTGTATTATACAGTACTCAATCAACCCATCTCCCCCCAAAAAACTTTTCATCCAATTCTTGTTAATTTTTTTTATTTCTTAACTATTATAAATTGACAACACATCTAATTACATTTTAAATTTACAACACTGTCAAAACATCACTAGTGTATTATACAGTACACAATCAACCCATCGCCCCTAAACACTTCAGCCCTGTCTTGTTAAATTTTTTTATTTCTTAACTATTTTAAATTGACAAGACATCGAGGTATATTTTAAATTGACAACATTGTCCAAACATCACTTGTGTATTATAAAGTACACAATCAAAACGTCTCCCCCCAAAACACTTTTCAGCCATTTCTTGTTAAATTTTTTTATTTCTTAACTATTTTAAATTGACAACACATCGAAATATGTTTTAAATTGACAACACTATCCAAAAATCACTTGTGTATTATACAGCACGCAATCAACCCATCTCCCCCCAAAACACTTAAACCAGTTCTCGTTAAATTTTTTATTTCATAACTATTATAAATTGACAAAACATTGAAGTATATTTTAAATTGACAACACTGTCGAAACATCACTTGTGTGATGTACAGTACATAATCAACCCCTCTCCACCCAGAGCACTTATCAGCCAGTTCTCGTTAATTTTTTTTAGTTCTTTACTCTTTTAAATTGACAACACCTCAAAGTATATTTTAAATTGATAACACTGTCCAAACATCACTTGTGTATTATACAGTACACAATCAACCCATCTCCCCCCAAAACACTTTTCAACCATTTCTTGTTAAATTTTTTTATTTATTAACTATTTTAAATTGACAACACTGTCCAAACATCACTTGTGTATTATACAGTACACAATCAACCCATCTCCCCCCAAAACACTTTTCAGCCAATTCTAGTTAATTTTTTTTATTTCTTAACTATTCTAAATTTACAACACATCGAAGTATATTTTAAATTGACAACACTGTCCAAACATCACTTGTGTATTATACAGTGCACAATCAACCCATCTCCCCCCGAAACACTTTTCAACCATTTCTCGTTAATTTTTTTTATTTCTTAACTATTCAAAATTGACAACACATCGAAGTATATTTTAAATTGACAACACTGTCCAAACATCGTGTGTATTATACAGTACACAATCAACCCATCTCCCCCCAAAACACTTTTCAGCCATTTCTTGTTAATTTTTTTTTTATTTCTTAACTATTATAAATTGACAAAACATCTAAGTATATTTTAAATTGATAACACTGTCCAAACATCACTTGTGTATTATACAGTACACAATCAACCCATCTCCCCCAAAAACACTTCAGCCCAGTCTTGTTAAATTTTTTTATTTCTTAACTATTTTAAATTGACAACACATCGAAGTATATTTTAAATTGACAACACTGTCCAAAAATCACTTGTGTATTATACGGTACACAATCAACCCATCTCTCCCCAAAACACTTTTCAAACATTTCTTGTTAAACTTTTTTATTTCTTAACTATTTTAAATTGACAACACTGTCCAAACATCAATTGCGGATTATACAGTACAAAATCATCCCATCCCCCCCAAAACACTTTTCAGCCATTTCTTGTTAATTTTTTTTTATTTCTAAAATATTGTTGGTTAAAGGCAATTCTTCAAAACAAATTAGAAACCGCTCTTGATAGCACATACTTCAAAAATGGAACTGTGGATAACACACGGGTGATTGACAGCTTTCCCTACAAAAGCATTCCTTAATACGCAATTCGACAATCTCTAGTTTTCGATTTAAAAAAAAAACCAGTGGGGAATTTCCTTTTGTAATTGCTAATCACTTTAACCCTTTTTTTCACCCTCTGAAAAGGTGTATAGCTTCCATAGAAATGTTAAACTTGTGTGGGGAATCCCCGTTCAAACTGCTATCTTTTTTGCAATGTTTAAGAACAGGTGGGGAATCCCCGCTCGTTTGGAATGGTACCAATGAAAGGCAAGCAAAACTCTCTCCCATCCCTCCAAAAATATTTTATTCAGAGATTTCTTGTTAAAAAATTATCCAATCACTAATTAGAATCAATCACACACCTATTATTCAAACATTAATTAATATCGTTCACAGTGTCTAATTTGTGAATTCCTTATCCCTTTTTGCAAATGTCGATCAAACAATTCCGATTGTAAAAGCGTGTTTAATCACGTTGCATAAGTGCATGCTCTGAAAAGGTGCCAAGGAACGTAATCTCCCCAAACACGTCAAACTGTTTCCATGTGCAATTGATATCAATAGCAATCTACCTTGGAAAGGTGCCAAGGAACATAATCGACTAGAATTCCATATATACTTACTACTGTTGCGTAGGAGAATCTTTCCATGGAGGAATTTTTCGTGGGGAAGGTAATTTTAGGAGTTATTCTTAAATAATTGGAATAAAAAATCAAACTTTAGCGTAAAGAGCGAGGCCTTGCTCTTTACGCTAAAGTTTTTACGCTAAACTCCCCTTATGTTTCAGGAGTCATTCTTAAATAATTGGAAGAAAAAGTCAAAGTTTCAAACAGTTCGTGGTAACGAACTGTAAGTAAGGAGCGACCCGGCTCAATGGTAACCGAAACTCTAGAAAACGGGTTTTTGATACCAATTGATACATCAAAAGAATCAGATTTTAATGCTGAATTCAAGTATATAAATTTCATCAAGTTTAGTCCTACCCATCAAAAGTTACGTGCCTGAGAAAATTTGGCTGATTTTCGAAAAATGGGGGAAAGGCCCTCTAAAAGTTATAGAATCTTAATGAAAATCACACCATCATATTCAGAGTATCAGAGAACCCTACTGTAGAGGTTTCAAGCACTATCTACAAAAATGTGGAATTTTGCATTTTTTTGCCAGAAGAAAGATCACGGGTGCGTGTTTATTTGTTTTTGTTTTGTTTTTGTTTTTATTTTCCAGGGGTGATCGCATCGACCCAGTGGTCCTAGAATATTTTCGGAGGACTCATTTGAACGGAAATTAAAAGTTCTAGTGCCCTTTTTAGGTAACAAAAAAAACGGAGGTCAACTAGGCCCCCTTCCACGCTCTTTTTTTCGCAGTCACCTGATCAAAATTTTGAGAGGAGGACTTAATGTCCTTTAGGATGACTTAATCTTCCGAAGTTCCCGGGGGGAGGGCTGAAAGTTATGAATTTTACCCAATGTTAACATATAGTTTTGTCTATTGGGAAGTATACAGACGTTTTCAAAGGGGATTTTTTCTGGTAGTAGGGGGGTGGTGGGGTCGGGGGTTATTTGGGAAGATCTTTCCATGAAGGAAGTTTTTATAAGGGAAAGGAAAATGCTATGAAGGGGGAGCCGGATTTCCCAGCATTATTTAAAAAAAGATCAGAAATTAAATATATAAAAAAACAAGTTTTCCAACTGAAAATAAGGAGTAACATCAAAACTTAAAACGAACAGAAAATATTACGTGTATGATTGGGTTCACCCTCTAGTCAATATCTCGCTCTTTCAGCCAAAGATTTTTTAGTACTTTCATAAGAGCTATTTATTCTAAATAACGGCCTTTGTGATTAAGAAGAATTGGAACGAAAATCGAACTTTAGCTTAAAGAGCGAGGTATTGACTAGGGGGCGAGCCCCCTAATATACATATTAAAAATATATGAATTTAGAAGATCGTTACGTAAGTTAATTCGTAAGTTATGTATATTTATTACTAATAAAAACGTTGGTAAATAAAATAAAACAAGTTTCGAGAAAGCCATTTAACCAAATAAAAGTAAAATTAATATGCAAATTTTGTTTTAATTATTCATGTACGGTGAGCCAAAATCAAAACCTGCATTAATTCAAAAACGTTCAAAAATTAAATAAAAAAAAACAATTTTTTTTTAACAGAAAGTAAGGAACGACGTTAAAACTTAAAACGAACAGAAATTATTCCGTATACGAAAGGGGCTGTCCCCTCCTCAACGCCTCGCTCTTTGCGCTAAAGTTTGACTTCTCACAACTCTATTTTTTTAAACACTGAAAAACTTTAGCGTAAAGAGCAAGGCGTTGAGGAGGGGACAGCCCCTTTCATATACGGAATAATTTCTGTTCGTTTTCAGTTTTAACGTCGTTCCTTACTTTCTGTTAAAAAAACTTGTTTTTTTATTATTTAATAGCGTAAAGAGCGAGGTATTGAGAAGGGGGCAACCCCCTCATATACGTAAATAATTACTGTCCGTTTTAAGTTTAATGTTGCTCCTTACTTTCAGTTGAATTTTTTTTATCTTATATAAGCAGCTTCTGCTCGGTTAAGTTTCGTACTCGCTCTGTCCTTTTTATACAATAACTTAGTTTTTTCTTATTTAATGAACGTAAAGAACGACATTAAGAGACTAAGCTTATTTCACTTAAACAAGCTTTAAGAAATAACTATTAAAAGAGAGATATTCTTGAACCTTCGCGGTGAAAATATTTCGGTTTGGTTTTAATTTTCGAGTTTGTGGAAAAGTTCTGTTAGAATTTCAAACCGCTGTACAACGAAAGGTTTGACTCGCCTCGATGTCAATATTGCTTGGTTCGATCATCTCCGTAAACATGATTCAAAAAATATATTTTGAAATGAAATGTGTCCTTAAGGCAAATGACATTGCTTGTAAATAAGTACTTTTGTTTTGATGTTTGAATGCATTTTCTGACGGATTTTCTCTCCTTTGAAATCATTTATTTGCTTGTTATATTTATGAGTAAGGAAACAGTAGTATTATTCTGTTTTTCAATGCTTCACAGAATCTAGGAATCCCTTCCATTAGTCTAATATTCCTATTAGGATATTTGTATTCTTAAGAGGTTTTGTTCAAGAAATATTGGAGAGGTTGCATTGAGAGTTTTGTTTCAGAGGTTCGCATCGATGAAAAAGTTCGCGGTAACGAACTGTAAGTAAGGAGTGACCCGGCTCAATAGTAACCGAAACTCTAAAAAACGGGATTTTAATACCAATAGATACATCAAAAGAATCAGATTTTAATGCTGATTTCAAATATATAAGTTTCATCAAGTTTAGTCCTATCCATCAAAAGTTACTCGCCTGAGAAAATTTGGCTTATTTTCGAAAAAAGGGGGAAAGACCCGCTAAAATTTATAGAACCTCAATGAAAATCACACCATCAGATTCAGCGTATCAGAGAACCCCGCTGTAGAGGTTTCAAGCTCATATCTGCAAAAATGTGGAATTTTGTATTTTTTGCCAGAAGAAAGATTACGTAGGCTATGCGTTTTTTTTTTTTTCAGGGGTGATCGTATCGACCCAGTGGTCCTAGAATATCGTGGGAGGGCTCATTGGAACGGAAATTAAAAGTTCTAGTGGCCTTTGTAAGTGACAAAAAATGGAGGGCAACTAGGCCCCCTCCCACGCTCATTTTTTTCCCAAAGTCACCCGATCAAAATTGTGAGATAGCCATTTTGTTCAGCATGGTCGAAAATATGATAACTATGTCTTTTAGGATGACTTAATCCCCCAAAGTCCCCGGGGGGAGGGCTGAAAGCTATGAGCTTTGCCCAATGTTAACATATAGTATTGGTACGGTGAAGTTTGACTTTCTCACAACTCTTTTGTTTTAACAATAAAAAGCTTTAGTGTAAGGAGCGAGGCGTTGAGGAGGGGACAGCCCCTAGTTTTAAGTTTTAACGTCGCTCCTTACTTTCAGTTAAAAAAACTTGTTTTTGTTTAATTTGCAAGAGAAGCGATGAAATAAACGCGTGTATTAGTGACCATTTTTTGAATGCCTGGAAAGGTGACGTTAATACCGTTTTATTTAAGGTGATTCAACCAGGCATTTTAAAAAGTAACAATATGTCAATTACACGTAAAAAATAGTAAGGTGAAAACAATGAAAAAAAGTCAACAAATATATGTAATTAAAAACAAATCTGTAATTAAATTGGACAAGAGGAAAAAAAAAAAAATCTCGGTTCCTGATGAAATTTGAATTGCCCCAAAATAAGTTTAATCTGTTGGTATAAAATTAACAGTGTTTTATATTTATGTTCTTTCTACTTTATTTTAACCTCCTTCATATTGGCTGTTTCTACAAATATTTGTGTATAATCCAATTATTTTTTTTTTCAGTTACGTATGTCTACTTACATCTAAAAATTCATCCAAAAGACCGCGGCGATTTTGCGAATTGCGGACATTTTTTTTAGCCAACATTTTGCGGGAAAACGCAAATCCGCATGCGTTGAAATTTTCAAGCGCATGTGAGGAAACGTGCTCAGGAATGAAAGGAATAGCCAAATGCAAAAAATAATCTGCATCGAAAAACTGACCATTCCTGCGAGATTCTGTATGATTTTTTTGGGTTATTTCGTTACCATAATAGAATTTGAACAGCAGCAATTGGATAGAAACTCATCTTCTGTAAGGTCAAGTTGGGTAGTTGCGATTTTTTTACATGCCTACGATTTTATAAATATTTCTGTGCGTTTTGTTTTCCGAGTGTATAGTTTGAATCGTGTTTTTTGCAAACCGGAGCCTGTGGGAACTAAGGGAAAATAAAAATTATCTGAATGAAGATTTAATCTCTTGATATTAGACAGAAATTTTATAAGCAGATACATTACACTCTGTGTTTAATCCCTTCGTTTAGGTTAGTTTTAATAATACTTATGTACACTGATATTACATGGTATTTATTTGAAGTTACGTGTTTCTACTTTAATTGAAGCCTTTTAGGAGTAGAAGCTGGGGGGAAATTTTGCCAAAACAGCTACACATACGAATTTTGAGAAAAATTGTGGTGAGTATTTAGAAATATTTGATTTTTAAAGGCATAGGCCTGGATTGAGGTTGACAGGGGGCACGTCTTGCTTTTATTTTATCTCGATGTCCCTCATTATTTTATTCTTTTTTTTCAGACTGACCAAGGAATAAAGAACTTGCCAGTAGACCTTGCAGAAACATTGAGTGGAAAGGATCCTGACTACGCTCAGCGTGACTTGTATAACTCAATAGAACGGAAAGAATTCCCATCTTGGACCTTAAAAATTCAGGTCATGACCTTCGAGCAAGCGGAAAAGTTGTCATTCAATCCCTTTGATGTGACAAAGGTAGGGAAGTTTTTGTGGATGTGTCTCCCTTTTGTAATCTGGAAAGTAGGCTTTCACGCACGCCAAAATACTGTTTAGTAGCAATTGACTTTGGTTAATTTGATAATGTCTTATATTTTTTTTATCAATTTTACTATTAGAAATCGGAAAATTATTAGGAATATTTGAAAATATTAGCAGATAGGTAATCCTCGCGAATCTGCTGTGTTTGACCTAAATCATAAGGAATCAACACTTTAGTGATCGGAAGGTACCAGTTAAGTAAATCATCTCTATTAAAAGGGCCTAAATGCCGAGCCTGTCAGCTGTGCCTCCAAATCCTCGGCCTGAATCTGAGAGACGTATTTTTTATCGCTACCATCAAATAAAATAGCAAACTTCTTACTAGATAGAGCTATTAAGAGAGACACGGGTAATTTAAACGTTGATTTAATTTCTGATATTAGTTAGAAAAATGAATATATTGTGAAAAATTCAAGTGGGTCGTGCGAAATCATCAAGGGATTAGGTTAAATATAAAACCCAAACGAAAAGCGTCATAGGATATCAATAAAAAGAAGTATTTGTCAACAAAATATTTTAGTTCTTTTTCAATGTCTTTCTTATCTTATCATCTGTGTTGTTGAGAGGAGTAGCTCTTTGATTGTGTATTCTACTTCCTAGGTTTGTACATGGAGTAGTTATTGAGTGTGTTGGTCTGATTTTTTCTTTTTATTTTCTTTTGTTTTTCAACCTTTCTGTTTTTTTTTATTCATAAAAGCAACAACAAGTAAAACAACAGGGAATTCACCTAAGACAGTGAAATTTGTTTAAACTTTAACTGAATATTTCTGCTCTGTATCCAAGAGCCGTCCTCATCAAACTACGTGTATAAAAAATTACAATGAAATGGAGTCTTAAAACTAAAATTGAAAAATTAAAACTATTCCAGAATCATTACTTCAACGAAGTTGCAGCACGGCTTTTAAATATCCCATTCTATTGTAATTTTTATTTTATTTATATACGTGGTTTGCCGAGGATGGCTGTTGGATATAAAACTTAAATGTTCTTAAGTTGTAAACAAATCTCACTTTCTTAGGCAGGGCTAGATTTAAAGCTTTGACGTTACTAGACGCAAGTATTTTTGCCGCTCCGCTTTTGCGAGATTTTTGGGGAAATCCTCGAAAATTCGGAGTTAGTAGAAGCCCTGAACAGAACGCAACTGATGAGCTAAAAGTAATCAAAGAGAGAAGTGATATTGAACTCCCAGCCGCCATTCTTGGGAGATATCTGATAGTTTATAAGTGGCCATGGAATTCCTGTGTTGCTTTAATATCACTTTTCTTTGAATAGGAAGCTTGACCATGGAGTGGACCTGGCACTTTGGCGATAAATCACATCAGTCCAGTTATTGTTAAGAAAAAAAATCACTCAGTGATAATTTATTGTGCCCCTGACATTTTGCGCTCCTAGGCCCGGGCCTATTGGTTAATCCAGGCCTGGTTTTAGGTACATTCCCTGTTGTTTTACTTGCTGTTGTTTTAATGATGGAAAGGCAGTGTGGTCTTAGCCGTTATTTATGTTTAGATTCTTTCCCTTTTCCAGTGCAGAGGACATGTTTTTGTATACAGACCAAATATTCGTTTGGTTCATATTCTATTTCTTCTAAGATATTCTTCTTCTTCTAAGATATATGAAGCTAATAGAGGAAAGAAAATAATAAATGAAAAAAGTTGAAAAAACGAGGATTTTGTCAGCCAGTGGCAACTTTTTTTTTTTTTTTTTTTTTTTTTTTTTTTTTTTTTTTTTTTGAGGGGTAATTAGTCTACTGTCTTTTAAAATTCCTACTTCTTTTCTCAACTGCTGTGTGTATTTGTCTGTGGGATCAGTTTTGATTCTTTGTAAATATTTTTATCCATTAAAAGGGTGTTAACTTTCATTTCATAATCTACAGAATTCATAATTACAACTGTTTCCTTTGTCCGCTCTTGTAATTACTTGTTTTTATCTTTTTTTTAAGTTTCGGAGGATTTTAATTTCTTCCTATGATTGAGTTGAAAGCGACAAAGATGGCCTATAATCAAGAATACTCTTTACAATTTCTCCTCTGAGTAGGTCTGGATTATCGACTTCCCCATGAGAGCTAAAAATAGCAGACTCCCCGCCCGTAATAATTTCTGATGCATTTACGTGTGTTTGAGTCATTGCAAATGTTGGTCCTTTTGAAAAAATACTTAGCTCCTTGGATGTGAAAACCCTAGAGGATAAATTTTCTAAAGGAGGGCCAGGACAAAATCTAGGAAGGAAAATCCGTGTTTGTTGAAACTGTTGAAATTCCATTTTTAAGAATTTTTTTGCGATAAGCGAGTTTTTGATATATGGAAAACGTGTTAGAAAGACCTTTGTGAGGTATGTAAAATTTGTTGAAAATCTTAAACGGATTAAGTCGGACATAATAAAGATTTGAAATTTAATACTTTATTACTAAGGCTGTATCTTCTGAATCTATGGTCTGTCAAAATATGTGTTAAAGTTTTGAAACCCATTCTTTGGATAAACGGGCCTTCAGATTGTGTGCCTAAATGTAGGCTGAAACGTAAAGAAGGTGGAAGAATCTGAAATCTTTTACAAGTTTCTAAAAAATTGAGCTAACAAATAAGATTTGCATGTTTTCTAACAATATTTAAAAAATCTAGATCAATACTGGTCCAATGCTCCCCGTAAGCTTGACGTAAATATATTCTAAGACCACACTGGCTATGCATAACATACGAAACTAAGAGAGAAAAAAAATAATAAATTAAAAATAAAATAAAAAAAGTTGAGATAACGAGGATATTCAAAATCCTCGTTTTCTCACCTTTTTTATTTTATTTTGCATTTATTATTTTCTTTTCTCTCTTAGTTTCATATGTCGTGTGGAGTCAGTGCGGCCTTAGAATATATTTTTTTCTAAGATATTCTTCTTCTAAGATATTCTTGCTCTTCTAAGATATTCTTCTTCACTTTCTTCCTGCTGGCCATAGAACCGTTGTTTTCAGGATTTACTTGTTTGGTTTTACTAGACAAATATAACGTGCCTCAAACTTAATAATTACTGACTGAAAAAGTTTTTTGAGCAAAATAGACATAATTCATAGATATTAGTTTAAAATGTCCCACTCTCTTAAACAAAATAAAAATAAACAGATAAATTACTAGTATCTTATCGTTTTAATGTTAATTATGAATACTTTTACATTAAGATAAATACTTGAAGATCATCGTTATACTGAGGATCGAAAAACTGGAACATTTGATTGGTTGTCTAGAAACACTTCTGGCAAGCTGATAACTTGATTGACTTAGACAAATCTATTTTAATCCGTTTGTGTGGGTTTAAAGGTTATCTTAGTTGACCGGCTATAGTTGGCCATTTTTTTGTAAAAAAAAAAACAAAAAACAAATTACCCCAAAAAAAGTTAAAGACCAAGGTCTTATTTAATTACCCAGTCCCTTATTTTGCATATTAGTGTTTTTTTTTTTTCATTTTTTAATTTAATGTTTTTTTTCTGTTAGGAATGTATAAGGGATAATCTACCTGATTTTTCAGTAACAATTTGCCGAAGGATGATCAAAATAATCAAAATGTGTCAAAATATTGAAATAATACAAAAAAGGTATTATATCGCATTAGGAAAATAGACATATCTCCCGCAAGTTACGGCATAATGAAGATTCTACTAATCAAAGTAAACGCTAAGCTAAAGCCATCCTAGTCGAGTCGCTAGGGACGTAGATTTGAAGTCCTTTGTCCGAGAGGACGGGGGTTCGATTCCTGGTGTCCCTGGTTATTTGGTTGGAAGGCGGGTCAGTGGCCTGACTCTGTAAGCTCAGCCAGAGTCGAACCAGCTCTGAATGGGTACCTGGAGAAATCTGGGGGAGGTAAACAGGAGGAGTGTACCTTAAGCAAATAGACGCTAATCGGCTCAGTAAGTTAGTTGAAGGTTTTAATTAAAGGTATATCTGTCAGTTAAACGTATTTTATTAATTTACTACGTGAAGCGTAAATTAAAACTAATTGAACGTAATTGATTATGTCTGACTATATTCAACTAGTTGAATATAATTTACTATCCCAGATGGCTGTATGATTAATAAGAGGCTCGAATTGATAACTTATAAACTGACATCGGGAAAGAGATGTATTTCTATCTTATTTTTCATATTTAGGTCCATTTAGGTTAAATTTGTTAAGTAAATTGGGTGTGTCAGATTTTGATTTACTTGAAATAGGCTCCACTTTACAAATAAGTAAGGATATTGAAGTGTCTCTTGCTTGACAAAAATTCGCCAAAGACTAGTTTCTTTACTATGATGGCGATACATGCTTTATATTGATATGCAATAAATATTTGCTATTATAGTCTTATTGACAATGTATAGTCTATTACTCTTACTAATAAAATTCCAAATAAGCAATTTAAAATTAAAGGAATGTCTTGATTTTTTCACTAAATAATTAAGTATGCTAAGGAGTTGGAAGTGAGCTAAATATACAAGCAAAATAAACATGTATCTGAAAAAGGCACTGGATTCATTAGCGACATCTTTAAATAGACGTTTCTCGAGATAAAAACAGACATATCACATAGTGTCCCACAACCAGGCACATACGCAGGAATTTTTTTCGGGGGGGGGGGGCAAAATCCTTCTAATCCTTCAAAGTGCGTATCCAAAAAGGTATTGCAATGCTTAGCAGAATGACATATCCTGTGTAAATTTTGACATAATGATAATTCTATTTAGTCTGGAAACTTAGAACTATGCTCGTAGACGTAATGGGCTAATGTTCGCTTTTGGCATTAACGGGCCGTGAGACTTATTGTTTGTGACACTAACGGATTTTGATGATTAACAGAAACATTATTTATCAAAAGAGATTAGTTTTTGGAGCACCAAAATCCTGATTGACTGAGGGGTCAAATAAAACCCAAACGGGTTCTGTAAAACCTCTTGCAATTTTCCTTCTATGCTAACAATTTCGAAAAGAGTAAAGTTCACTTACATTTGAAAAGTTATGCAGAAGGCAAGAGTTTGAAGCTATGTTTTTCTTACACTAAAAGTGCCATACTTCGTCCAAACGATATTCGATTTTGTACCTTATTTATTTTTCTGTCTTTCAATGAAATGCAAATATATAAAACTCCTTAATTTTCAACTATTGACAAAAGGAGTATTCATAAAATGGAATTAGTTTATCGAGTGCTATAATTCTAAGGTGCCAGATAAGACAAAAATACGTTCTGTAGAACCTCTTCCAATTCTTTTGTTTATTTATTTTCTAGTTGTTAATAGTGATTGTCTTTTTCTACAGTCTTTTCTAATATCTGCAAAAATTATACGTTTATATATGCGATATGGGCAGTGTTATGTCTACTGTATAATATGCAATTTGCCTTACGAACATTAACCTTAAAGCAAGTAATTTGGAAACTTGATCAATTCCCATTGCCTTGGGTACGATCCCCTTTTAGCCTGCCTTAAAGTTGTATCCATTACATAAAGCCCGAGTCTAGCAGAAATTTAGACAAATGGCCCAGCTTAGTTTCTCTAAATAGCTACTGAGTCAGCGAAATCCTTATTTAGTTTTATTTCGTAGGTTTGGCCACAAGGAGATTTCCCTCTTATTCCTGTGGGGAAAATGATATTAAATAGGAATCCAAGGGACTATTTTGCTGAAGTTGAACAGATCGCTTTTGCTCCTTCGCATTTCGTTCCTGGTATTGAGGCGTCTCCAGATAAAATGCTTCAGGTAAATTTGCTTGTTTACTATCCTCAGTTTTAATTCATTTTTGTTATTTACAGTCCCAGAGTGGAACTTCAGTAGCTGAAGTTCTATCAACGGAATTAAGGAACTTCAAATTTAATTTTTTTTTTCATTTCATTCTTTTGCATTCTCTATCGTTTCCTTTTCCTCTTCAGTTTTCCATTCAGATTTGCTTTTTATTTATGTTCCTGAGAAGAAGCCCTAGAAACTAGAATATCAGTAGAAATCAGTACTTTTTATTCTTATTTTGTTTTCTCCTTCTTCTGTCCTTTCTATTTTCCATTTTCTAATTACTGTTATTTGTAAATAAGTGGAGAGTTACCATTGGGGGCTCATGTGAAAGAAATATGCTAATAAAATAAAAGTATTACCACAAGAGTCCATATTTTATGCTCCTTTTCAGTATATTAGTCGTTACTCTGACAATGCCCCCCTCCTTGGTAGTCCCATTTGTAGCCCTAGTAACATATTTCTCCAATAATTCCAACTGATCATATGTCATAGATCCTTTTTGAAAACAGGTATTTCCGCAGCCTGGAATCAATCTTCATCTGTGATTGAGCGCATAACTTACTAAAACATTGTTTGAAATGTAATAGGGAATAAAATGGTAATGTAATAGGGAAATGTAATAGGGTAATGTAATAGGGAAATGTAATAGGTAATGTAATAGGGAAATGTAATAGGGAATAAAACATTATTTGAAATGGTTTTAAAAAGTGAATAACAATGATAGGGAACATGATAATCTGACTAATAGAAACATGGTGCATAGTAGGAATTTCAGGTTTATTTTGGTTCATCCGGTTAATTTTATAAACAGTTTTATTTGTCAAAGATTTTCATCAGTTTCTATTCCTTGTTTTTCTTGTTTGATTATTATCTATGCTCGAAATAGTTTAAAAATTTATTGACGCCTATTATTTGAAGAAATCAAAGATTAGTTGTTGGCTTCTTAAGATTATTGCTGATGTTATTTTTCAAACAGTTCGGGTAACGGACTGTAAGTAAGGCCCAATTGTAACTGAAACTCTAAAAACGCAATTTTGATAACAATTAGTATATCAAAATAATTGGTTTTTTATGCTGACTCAAAATATAGAAAATTCGTTAAGTTTAATGTTACACATAAAACGCTATGAGACTGAGAAAGTCTGCCTGATTTTCAAAAAAGGGGGGAAATAGCCTCAAAGAATCAAGGGATTCTATTGAAAATCACACCATCAAATTCAGCATATTAAAGAGCCCTATTGTAGAGGTTTCATTTTCCTATCTACTCAAATGCGGAAATTTCGGATTTTTTGCCAGAAGAAAAACCGTGGATGCGTGTTAATTCTGTTATTTTTTTTTGTTTTTTGTTTGTTTTTTTGCCCAGGGTTGATCTACATTGAAGCAATGTTCCTAGAAGATCGGCAGAAACCCATTCTAACGGAAATCAAAAGTTCTAGTGCCCTTTTTAAGTTCTAATGCCCTTTCAAAGTTCTTGTGCACTTTAAAAATTGGAGAGCAAGTAGCCCCCTCCCACGCCACTTTTTCTCCCAAAGACATCTGATCAAAATTTTGAGATAACTATTTGATTTCATAGCTGAAATGTCTAATAAGTATGCCTTTGGGCAACATGACCCCTTGTAGTCCCCGGGGAAAGAGCTATAACTTACACAATTCCCCGGATTCACTTATAGGATTTGTTTTTGATTATTGGGGAAACTACACGGATGGGGAGAAGTGTACTAGTATGATTTGAAAAACGATCAGAAATTAAATAAAAAAACAAGTTTTTTTTTAAACTGAAAATAAGAAGAAACATTAAAACCTAAAACGAATAGAAATTATTCCACATATGAGGGGGGGGTGTTGCCCCTTCCTCAATCCTCGCTCTTTGCGCTAAAGTTTAACTTTTTGTCACTATTCTTTTAGAAAGAAAATGCTGAAACGCAAGGGCTGTTAAATTTGAATGAGAATTATTTTTAAAGAATTTTTAGACCTTAATACGAAAATGTAGGACAATTATGTCTCTTTTTGTCTTTGGAATGACAGTAAAAAAAAAAAAAAAAATAGAAAATGAGAACCTGTATTATTCTGTTGAACTATTTTGCCAATGTTATCACCTAAATATATTTTGTAGATAAAACAGGTATGGATGAAAATGGAGAAATAAGAAGCTGGAGGTTGTAAATACAAAAACCAAAAAAAGGAAAATAAAGAGTCAACTTGTTATTTGAAAAGTCTTTCGTGTTAGAGGATAGATCTTTAGATTTTTTTCTTTGATTTGTTTTGTTTTAGTTTGAAGCTTTTAATTTCCTGATTCTTCCTGTATGTACGCCTGTTTTGGAACCTATATATTCAGGCTGGTTTTATTTTTTATATTTGCTTCTCTCTCTATGTTTTTTTTTCTGTTTCTAGCTACTTTTTATTTTAGTGTTAACTTTATGTTTTTTATTTATTTTTTTTCTTTTGCACCGGAGACTGGATAGCGAAGGCTTTTGTTGAAATATCTGCACTTGTTGAAAAATTGTCTCTTTTTGTTAGAAAACTCAAATAATAACTTTTGTTTCCGTTTTATTATATATTATATGTTATATTATTATTATATATTATATTATTACTGTTTTAATAAGTTTTCATATCATTTTGAACAAGTATTGACTGAAAAATAAAAGATTGCTACGAACGAGAGAAATGGGAAGGAGGCTGGGGTTGTATTACCGTAATGCGGCTATTTAAGCTACATTTTGTCAATTTCGTCGGGGACTGTTTAATTATGGTAGCAATTTTTGAGGCGTCTGGTACGAGTTTGAAACTAAAATGGAAGGATGGTAAGATAGCATAAGAGAAGCTCGTTCTATAGCAAGCAAAATTTAAAAAGTTCGAAATCTGTGGATAAGTATTACGAAACAAATTATCTCGATAAATCCTTCACGACTAAATGTATCCTCCATGTAGTAAAAAGGATAACAAGAAAAAGGGAACATGGGAACTAAGAAAGGAGAAAGGATATTTTTATTTGGATGCAGTTTTCTCGTAAAACAAGTAGGGCATAAATCCAAAAGTCAACTATACAAAAAGAGGATTCCATTGTTTTGGAACTAGAAGGAAATGTAGTAATTATTGCAATCTCAAAGGCTCTTAGATTTTACATGAAATTAGAAATTGTTTGTTTCAACAAATGGGGTAAGACAATGATGTTGAATTTGCTTAAACAAAGAAAAGATAATAAATTAAACCCTATGCTTTCTAAAAGCCAGAATATAATCTGTACTTTACTGGAAAAAATGTGCATTGCCAGTTTATTATACATATGCTGATATTTATTCCCATAAATCTTACTTAATTTTTGTTTTCTTAAAGTTATAAGTGAAAACATTTAAAATAATTTTTCAGTAAAGTACAGGTTATATTCTGGCGTTTAGAAAGTATAGGGTTTAGAACCCTACTCATATTAATTTCTGCTCGTTTTGAGTTTGACTTATTTTAATTTCTGTTTGTTTTGGGTTTCGTTTATTTATTGATACTGATTTGTGGTAGTTGTGTGCTTGGTAGATGCTTTGATTCTATTTTTGTTCATTTTTGGTTTAGTGGAGTTCTTTACTTTTTTTTGAAAAACTTATTTTGTGCAAAAAGTTTTTTTGATTAATTTTTGTTTGTTTTGTATTGACTTAGTCTTTTTCAGGGACAAAGACTGAGCCTCTTCTGAAGTTAAATAACCATCCCTTCCTAAAAACCTTTTAATACCCCCTGGGCATAACTTACAACCCTTGCCCCTAATCTCTGAAGTTTGTTTCAACCCCAAAAGCCTTGTTATATGATATTTAGACTATTTTGAATAGAATGGCTATCTCAAAATTTCTATTAGACGCATTTCGGGGTAATATGATGTGTGTGTAGGGGGGAGAGTGTAGCTACCCTCTGATCAATTTGACTTTTAAAAAGAGCACTAGAGCGTCTGATTACAAATCCAATGAGCCCTCTTTGATGTCTATATGACCATGCTTCCTATAAAAACCCTATATGTCCCCAGGGCACAACTTACAACCCTTGCGATGAGGGCTGGGGGGATTTGTTATCCTCAAAGAGATAATATCCATACCTTTCTGATAGGCTGAACAAAATGGCTATATCAAATTTTGATTGGAAGTGTTGGGGAAAAGATAGGTGAGGAGCGAGACATTTGCCCTCTGATCACTTTCGACTAATAAAAAAGGTACTAGTTCTCTCAATTTCCAATCGAATGAGCCCTTTTTGAAGCTTCTACAACAAAACTTTCTATAAAAGCGTCATATGCCCCAAGGGCATAACTTACGACCCTTGTTATGAGGGCTATGGGGGGAGGGTTGTCATCCTAAAAGACATAATTTCCGGACCTTTCAACTACGTTGAATAAAATGGTCATATCAAAATGTTGATCCAAATAATTGGCAATGGGGGGTGATTCTCCCTCTGATTACTTTTGACTTTTAAAAAGAGCACTAGTCCTCGATTTCCAATCGAAAGAGCTTTTTTTGAAGTATTCATGACAACACTTTCTATATGACATTATATGACCCCAGGGCATAACTTACAACCTTAGCCCTGAGGGCTGTTGGGGGTTGTCATACTCAAAACCATAATTTCTTGACCCTTCAACTACGTTCAACAAAACTGCTATATCAAAATGTTGATCGGAAATGTTAGGGGAAATGATGGGTATGGGGGGCATTTGCCCTCCGATTGCTTTTGACTATTAATAAGGGCACTAGCTCTCTCAATTGCCAATTGAATGAGTCCTTTTTGAAGTTTCTACGGCAACGCTGGCCAAGACCTAATTTCCAGAACTTTCAACTACGTTGAACAAAATGTCTATATCAAAATATTGATTGGATTTGTTTGGGGAAATGGTAGGCTTGAGAGGGGTGTTAGTTGCCCTCCAATCAGTTTCCACTATTAAATAGGGCACTAGTGCTTTCAATTTCCAATCGAATGAGCCCTTTTTGAAGTTTCTACGACAACGCTATCTATAAAACCTTATATGCCCCCAGGGCATAACTTACACACGTCATTCATATAAAAAACAATTTTTCACAATTAAGGCTTTTAAGTGTAGCCAGCCGAAGGGTGCGTGTTCTCTCCATGACCGACCATAATATTGCCATGCCCATCGGTGGGGCCTGTGCTCACGTTAGGAATCACAAATCTAGATTGTGAATTCGGTTTTCTATAAGACAATCTGGTTTTTTATATTGATTTTATAAACTTATTCATTTCACTGATAATTCTCAATTTTGTTTCAAGAATCTAGTCTGTCACTAGAAAATGTCTAGATATAGAATGCTTAACAGGAAAGGTAGGAGCTATCTATCCTGGTATTATTTTATCAAGGGTACGTGACTTTGCTTCCTTTGAATTATTTTTGCTCTCTGTCTTAGATTTTAAACCGTACCCTATTTCGAGAAAGTACTGAGTTTTGTTTATTAGAAATAGGTTCAACAATGTTGACAAACCAGCTGAAGTTTGGAGGTAGTATACATTTTATGCAAATTGACCATTTGAAAAATTGTCTTTTGAATATGGATGAAAAGAAAATTCGTCTGGTTTTGCTGATTTTACTAATCGATGGAATTGAACAAACAATCTTAGATAATAAATTCAACTCAAAAACTTTTTTTTGTGCGCGAAATGGGCTGGATTTTTCGTGTCGGAGTTTTTATTTGACTAAAAAAACTCAAATCAAACAATTAATGGTTATAAACTATAAATAGGGAGCGACCTTTCAATAACTTAAAAAGAAACTGAAGTTTGATGACAAAACATACATAAAATCAATGTGCTTCGGAAAAAAATATATATGTGTCTCATGTAGTTTTTTTTTTTTTAAATTAACGTTGATTAGGCGTCACTTCTATGGAAAAGGAGTTATGCTTGAACACATTTTTAGAATAGATGAAATTTAATGAAAAAACTTAA
Source organism: Artemia sp. Qi Xiang Cuo (assembly GCF_049724085.1). Classification (NCBI taxonomy): domain Eukaryota; kingdom Metazoa; phylum Arthropoda; class Branchiopoda; order Anostraca; family Artemiidae; genus Artemia; species Artemia sp. Qi Xiang Cuo. The sequence continues at coordinate 14,045,385 of NC_142795.1, forward strand.
ATTATTTCAGAAAATAAAAGATTAACAACAAAACTATTGGCTTTAGACATGTTTTTGTTGAATTAGTTTCAGTTGCCATTTATATTGAATTGAAGTGTATTTCAGCTGAAATTGTTTCAATAGATATTTCAATTTATTTACGAAGTTTCAATTGACAAATTATAACTTTAAAAGTCGGTTTTGATGGTTAACGTTTTGCACACGCCAAAAAAAAAAAAAACGTTATGCTCTCTAGTTAAGTCAAGTACTGGAATATTTGACACAAATATCTTCAGTAGAACAGAACATTTCTATATTTACGGATGTATTCAATCATTTTCGGAACGTGCTACTAAGGGTGAAAGAATCTGCAATTTACTGTTGCCTCTTATATCATTAAGAAACTATGGGAACTCTGATCCCACGTTTCCCAATTATTCTGCAAAATTTTCTAAAATTGCCGATCGAAATGGCGGCAAGTTATCTGACTAGTTATTTGATTGAAAGGGAAATTTCTCAAAAACCTATTCTTTGAAAATATAGTCTATAACCTTTTCTATTTCTCTTCCTGAAATTGAAAACTTGTCACTCTTAATGTATTTCTAGATAAGCTATCACAACTTTCTTTCTTCTGTGTTTATTTACTTCCTTGTGTGGCTTTCTCAAAGACTCAAAACCTTTTTTTTTCACCACTGGTTCCATGAACATTATCAATCGTAACTGTATCCCAATATCGATAGAAAACAAGAAAATATTGTATTTGAAAGCGACTTTTCAAGCTATAACGTAGACGATTTTCCACTTAAATAATTTGAAGGAAAAAGGGAAAAGAACAAAAAAAAAAGAAATTCAACGAAAAAAGGACAAACAAATTGGAATGAAATGTCGTATGAAAAAAGCTTCCAACTTGGAACCTTTTTCTTTTTGATGTTTATCTGTTGAATTCTGGTCTATGCAAACATATATATATATATATATATATATATATATATATATATATATATATATATATATATACTTGATAATATGATAGATATATATATATTAGTATATATATATATATAGGGTTCATAACCCTCCATATATATATATATTATTTATAGGTAATATATTACTATTTATATATATATTATATACTGGATTAATCATATTATATATACTATCATTCAAGCGTATATATATAGTACTATATATGAAGCAGTTACTTGATAGATTCTGATTAACGAAAAAGATGCTTATAACTATTCGACGTAAACTTTCGTGATTTCAGATTGATCAGAGGGTTCCAGAACTCTCCACTGCAGTCTCTTTCTAATGTTTCTTGCTCCTTTTCGTAGAAGGTTGACTAGTAGTTGCTTCGTTTGTAACATCCATCTTAGTCTTGTAGTGAACTAAACGGATATGAATCATGTTTGAAGTAGTGAGCACTGTCAATCTCATAGCTGCGTCTGTGTTGTAGTGCTACTATCAATAAAGGAAGCATGTTCATATTATAGTGTAAAGTTTATGACAGCATATGTTATGAAAGTTATGCCAAATTTAAACTGTATTTCTATTGACAAGAATAACGATAAAATATAATTAGAAAATAACCAAAAAAAATGAGGGCGATTTTGAGCCAGTGTGCAAAACGAAGTGAAAAAAAAGAACGATATTTCGGCAAGGACCTCTGATAAGCTGACCTCAGTGCTAAGAAAAAGAGTTTGAAGTGAATTCTAGTAAAGTAGAAGAAACACTGAATTAAAAAAGCAAAAAAAACAATCCAGAATGAATTTGAAACTATTCACAATTTAATAGTCTTTCATATATCTTTCACTTATTTTGTCTTGTTTTTTTTTGTTTGTTTGATTTATTGTGTCAGTCTTTGTTAGAGCTGACTACACAAAGGATTTTTTTATAGCGCTGATGAAGGCTTGGTGAAGATCCTTGCCGAAATATCTGTTTTTGTCTTTTCGGTTCGTTTTGTTCACTGGCTGAAAATCCCCGTCGTTTTATTGGTTATTTTTTAGTGGTGTTTTCTCTCTTTTTTTTATCAAACGTCATGTGTAGCCAGTGTTGTCTTAGAAAGTATTTACTGCTTGCCTATTCTAGCATCAGTTAAATAAGGAGTTTTTTGGAAATTTCACTTTCCCCTTTTAGATCTTCTGTTACTAAAAAAAGAGACGGTTCACTTTTCTGCTTTTAAAATTTCTTTTTCCTCTTTTTTGTCAAATCTTCACAATGTTTCTTGCCCCTTTTTGTCGAAAGCGCATATCAAAATTTTATATTAATATTTCTTATCTCATCCATCTTCATATTGGTCGTGGCAACGACGTGAATAAAAATTAAGACAGTATTTTGTGCAAGAAAATACGCGACTTTGACCCTCTAAAGCCACAATCTCACTTCTGTTTCCTTTTTCTAATTAAATAAAAAAAAACAAGTTGTTTTTAACTGAAAGTAAGGAACGATGTTAAAACTTAAAACGAACTGAACTAGCGAACTAGCGTACTGAACTAGCGCTCGTTAAGGCAAGACATAATTTTTACTTCGTGATAGTTCTCAACTGTGATATCCAGTTTTATTTCAATTATTGCACTGTTGATTCTGGGGCCCCTTATATTTGGATTTTAGAAGAAAGGGGCCCACGCTCGTAAGTTTTTTTGAAATGTCATTTTGATGATTTGAGGAAAGAAGCGAGCGTACTATATATTTAGCGATATATTAATTACCGATACAATATAATTAGCGATGTCTCTCACGAAAAAGTATTTTGATGAACGTATGGACAACTTAAAACAACTGGTAGAAAATCTTCGTACGGAGAATGCAGCGTTGAAACAAGAGAACACTGGCTTGAAATCTGCTCTTGTGGCAGTTAAAAACCAGGTTTTAAGAACTGAATTGTACGTTAAACGCAAGAATCTTCTTATCCATGGAAGTCCTAACAAGGAAAATGAAGATATTGAAGAAACCGTTAATGATTTTTTGTCAGAAATGTCGGTACGGAACTACAGGGATATTAAGTTCACGGCCATCTATAGACTTAGAAACAAGGCTAAAAGTCCCAGGAAACAAAAGTCACATCCGGCATCGGACCCTATTCTTGTATCTGTTCTAAATCTTCGACATAAGGACAATATTATGGCTTGTGTTGGTAATCTAAGAAATACAGGGAAAAGCGTCAGTATTGTCCTTCCATTCGAGCTGGCTAAACGTCGGAAAGAACTTTTGAGTACGGCTTATAATTTAAGAAATTGTAAAGTTGCCTCCGATAAAGTGTCTCATACCAAAGTGGTTCAAAAGGGGACTAGGTTGTGGCTAGAATCTAAAAAGACTTCTAGTTCTAACTGGATCAAGGTTGATGACGCATGCTACGACCCACTTACCCTAGTTTTCCCCTCGGTCAATTCTGATTTCGATTCTGACGCATGATTGTTAGTGAGTGCTCGCTTCCGGTTAATATACTATATCTTCAAAAAATGTGCTGTTCGTTAATGTTATTTGTCTTTTTGTATTTTTCCCTTTTATTTGTGTTTCTCTACCCTCAGTATTTACACCTTCCTGTGCTATTTTACTTGTTATTTTTTTTTGTTTCAGAGCAAAATAATCAAGTTCATGTCATAGCCTTTTTAATTCGGATTAAGAGGTTGACGTCGCTGGTGTTCACGCGACTACAGCATGGCTCTCTGTCACCTGCATGGGTGAGTAATTATGGTTGACACTAATTCTCTATTGGGGATTAACGCTAACATAACACTAGGGAAATTAAATGATTATGAATGTGGGAGAGTTAATTTTAATGAAATTATAAATAATCCGGTTGGTAAAGCCCCCAATATGAATTTTTATGAAAATTTTGAGAATATTATTGATAGTGTGTTTGTGGAGGAGCTGAGATTTTGGGGCTCCGGAGCTCGGTGGGTTGATGCACTCCCGGTTGTGCATCTAAACGTTCAGGGCCTAAATTGCTCGTTTGATGATATTCAATTATTATGTAGGAATTCGTGCCCTGCAATTATCGGTCTCTGTGAAACATTTTTGAGCGAGAAAAATCAGGTACTTTTGGATATTCCCGGTTATATGTTGATATATCTTAACCGCAAGACGGCCCATAAACGTGAACTCGGATTTTACATCCGAAATAATTTTCAGGCTATACTAAGACATGATTTATGTACAAATAATGAAATGGTGTTTGAGTCACTTTTTATAGAAGTCCCAATCAACGCTAAGGAAAGGATAATAATAGGCGAAGTATATCGTTCTCCAAGTGGGTCTATAACCCAATTTATGGAAACATTAGAAGGTGTTCTTGGAAAAGTTTGTTCTGAAAAATCCGAAGTTGTATTAATGGGGGACTTTAACATCGACCTTGCGGATCCGTCATCTAGACAGGCTTCTGATCTTTTGTCTTTACTAATTTCGTATGGATTAGCTCCTTGTATAAACATACCGACAAGGATTTCCAACCAGACAGCAACATTAATTGACAATATTTTTTCATCACTACACTCCATTAAGAATGAAGTACTGCTTTCTGATACTTCCGACCATTTGCCAGTTGCAGCCTTGTTTCCAATCCTCCAAAATCCACAAAGATTAGTCCCCCAAGATACACCGAGATTATGTTGCTCACCAGTGGAGCTGGATAGACTGAAAGAAGATCTGAGTACATCTTCATGGGACTTTTCTTTACCAGAAAAGATAAATTTGGGCAATTATAACTTTCTATTTGTCCAGTTTTATGACACTGTTTAGGTGAAATTCGCGTTTTTTTGTCTAAAATCTCTTTCTAGGAGTCCTAGATCAAAAATATCAACACACATAGCTCCCTGGCTAACACCGGGAGTCCTCAAGTCAATAAATAGAAAGCAGAACCTTTGGAAAGAGTACAAAAACAGACCAAGTGATGCTAAATTAGAAGCATTTAAGTTGTACCGTAATATGCTGAAATCAATTATTCGGAGAACAAAAACAGTGTATTATACTAAGAGATTTGATGATTGTGGTAGAAATATAAAGAAGACGTGGGACGTGATTAAGTAATTTAGTCGGCCATCGAAAAAACTAGAAGGTCTCCCTAAGTCTCTTATGGTAGACGATCAACTTATCACAGAAAAAGGCCAAGTACGACATCATATGAACAAATTCTTTGCGGAGATAGGGAAATCAACTGCTAATAGTGTTTCTCACTGCTCGGTGTCTCAGACTTGGAAGCAGTTCCTAGGCCCCCCGTGCTTGAATTCAATGGCTCTTGAGGACGTTACAGTGCAGGAAATTACAAATATTGTTTTGTCCTTAAAGAATTCTTCAACAGGTTTTGACAAAATTTCTGCTAAAGTAATTAAACATATCCTTCCGTCGATTATAACCCCACTTTGCCATTTGATTAATAGGTCATTTCAACTAGGAGTATTTCCTCAACGTCTTAAATTGTCGCGTGTGATAGCTCTCTTTAAAGGAGGTGACCGTGAGGATCCTGGGACTTATAGGCCGATCTCTCTTTTGTCAGTGTTCTCCAAGATATTTGAAAGGCCAATGCTCAAACGTCTGGTAAGGTTTCTTGAAGCTAAATCTTTTTTCCATAAGCATCAGTTTGGGTTTCGCGCAAAGTACTCTACAGAACATGCTTGTAATAAACTTCTTCAGTTTATACGACAATCTTTAGACTCTAAGCTTATTCCTGCAGCCATTTTTCTCGATGTAAAGAAAGCTTTTGACAGCCTTACACACAAGATCCTCATTGGTAAGCTTTCTCATCATGGTGTGCGTGGGGAAGCATTGTCTTGGCTCTCTTCATACCTCACTGACAGATCTATTGCCATGGAAGATACAGACAAGGAAATTCCAATTGAATACGGAGTACCCCAAGGTTCTATTCTTGGGCCAACCCTATTCCTGATATATGTGAACGACCTCTACCGACTTCTAAACACCCCAATTCCCAATGTTTGCTGTGGATTGTGTCACAAATGTTACTCTCAGACTATGTCGGCGTCCACATCTGATTGTCGAGAAGAACTGGTATCATTTGCAGATGACACTACTCTAGGTGCTGCAGCTCCGGATGAGTCATCTCTTATTCTAAAGCTTCAAGCAATGACTGAAAAGATACTCATTTGGTTTGACATAAATCAACTAGCTTTAAATGTAAAAAAAAGTCGTACCTTCTTATTTTGTCCCGTACAGGTGTGAGCTGTCCCAGAATTATTGAGCTTCCTACACCAACAGGCTCCATAAGTCGCCCCCCAGATCGATATGTACGATTCCTGAGAGTTCTTTTGGATGAAAATTTATCGTTTAAGTTGCACGTTCAAGTAATAAGAGTGAAAATTTCCCGTGGACTTGGAATCATCCGTAAACTAAAGCGTTTATTTCCTTTTCCTATACTCCGTCTTGTATATTTCACTCTCATTTTCCCTTATATATGTTACTGTTCGTCTGTGTGGATGTCTACATTTTCTTCTGTACTTGCTCCTGTTCATATTCTTCATGAGAAAGCGGTAAAAGTTCTCCAGTCAACTACTCACTCTCCTGTTAATCTCCTTAAGATTAGAGATATTTATGTTATATCTCTAGCTTCGTTGGCATATCAATTCTTCCACGGAGATCTCCCATTTTGTTTTTCGGGACTACTTAAGCCAGTAGGGGAAATAAATTTTTACTCAGTTCGAAACAGGGAGGATGTTATGATTCCGGCTACTCCCTCGGTTCGTTCAGACTTTGGTCTGGTCGTGACTGTGGGACGTGCTTGGAACTTGGTTCCTGCTGAGATTCGTCAGTCACAAACACTTGGCTCCTTTAAAAGACAGATGAAAAGTTTCTTATTAAAGCTAAATATTAAATAGTTTATAGTTGTTGTATAGTTTTTTTGTTGGCGTTGGATCCTCGATGATGTAGGGAATTTTTCATTTTTGATTTATTTATTTATTGTCGGGTGATAGGAGGGTCGCTGTTTCGTGTGGACTGTCGGTGAGTTGACTTCTTTTCCTTATAGATTTATATGTTAAACACTGTTTAGTATTGTTTATGCCAAGTTTTAATATTAGTCATTTATTCTGTGTCGTTTCCCAAATAACGGGCCATTGAGCACTTTGGGATATTGTTTTTGTTATTGTTATTTATGGAAATAAATGGAACTTGAACTTGAACTTGAACTTGAACAGAAATTATTCCGTATATGACAAGGGCTGTCCCCTCTTCAACGCCTCGCTCTTTACGCTAAAGTTTTTTATTGTTAAAAAAATAGAGTTGTGAGAAAGTCAAACTTTAGCGTAAAGAGCGAGGCGTTGAGGAGGGGCAGCCCCTTTCATATACGAAATAATTTCTGTTCGTTTTCAGTTTTAACGGCGTTCCTTACTTTCAGTTAAAAAAAACTTATTTTTTTTATTTAATTTTTGAACATTTTTGAATTAATGCAGGTTTTGATTTTGGCTCACCGTGCAGGAATATTTGAAGAAAAAATTTCATATTAATTTTACTTTTATTTGGTTAAATGGCTTTCTCAAAAGTTATTCAATTTTATTTACGAACGTTTTTATTAGTAATAAGTATACATAACTTACGAATTAACTTAAGTAACGAACTTCTATATTCCAAGGCTGTATCCAGGGGGAGGTTACCAGGTTTGAACCCCCCCCCCCCCCGAAATTTTTGACCGAGTCGAAAATTAGTCTAAAAAATACCTGTAAAGACAAAACCATGGGATGCTAGACAAAGTCCACGGGAAAAAATCGGGTACCCCCCCCCCCCCCCGAGCAAAAATTCTGGATCCGCTCTTGCTATATTCATATATTTTTATACGTATATTAGGGGGTTCGCCCCCTAGTCAATACCTTGCTATTTAAGCTAAAGTTCGAATTTTGTTCCAATTCTTTAAAAATGACCCCTTAATCACAAAGGCCGTTAATTAGAATAAATAGCTCTTATGAAAGTACTAAAAAATTTTTGGCTTAAAGAGCGACTAGCGGGTGAACCCCACCATATACATAATATTTTCTGTTCGTTTTAAGGTTTGATGTTGCTCCTTACTTTCAGTTGAAAAACTTGTTTTTTTAAAATTTAATTTCTGATCTTTTTTTAAATAATACTGGGAAATCCGGCGCCCCCTTCATAGCAATGTCCCTTCCCCCATGAAAACTTCCTTCATGGAAAGATCACTCATTTTTTTGGTCACTTAAAAAGGGCACTAGAACTTTTAATTTCCGTTTTAATGAGTCCTCTCAAGATATTCTAGGGCCACTGGGTAGGTACGATCACCCCTGGAAAAAAAAAAAAATAAACACGCATCCTTGATCTTCCTTCTGGCAAAAAATACAAAATTCCACATTTTTGTTGATAGGCGCTTGAAACCTCTACAGTAGGGTTCTCTGATACGCTGAATATGATGGTGTGATTTTCATTAAGGTTCTATAATTTTTAGGGGGTCTTTCCCCCTTTTTTCTGAAATCAGCCAAATTTAGCTCAAATTTAGCAGCAATCAGCTCAGGCGCGTAACTTTTGATGGGTAAGACTAAAGTTGATGAAACTTATATATTTGAAATCAGCATTAAAATTTAATTCTTTTGATGTATCTATTGGTATCAAAATTCTGTTTTTTAGTTTCGGTTACAATTGAGCCGGGTCGCTCCTTACTTGCAGTTCGTTACCACGAACTGTTTGATATTACTTGCTTTCAAAAAACCATGTAGCCTACTAATTGCAAATTCTTATAAATGCGAGTATAAGGATATTGTGTTGTTTTTGGCTCTTTTCCTAATGAAGGACAATCATAAACACTACCCTCATTCAAGCGCATGTTTAATGTAGTATCAGTAAAAAATAGTGATGAGTGCAAGGTATACCCCTCGGAAATTCCTCCTCGCAAAATTTCCCCGCATGAAAAATTGAGTAGATTCAGAGAAAGTACAAATTATTTTTGTTTTGACTTGATATTTGTATTCCGTGACCACTTACAAGTTCTAAATAATTACCACAGTTTATATAATTATCCAGTAAGCTTATCGCAGATCATTTCTGGTCTTCGTTCTCGGTGCAAACAAAAAGCTCCTCCCACTTCTTTCTGCATTAGCGGGTTAGTCTGTTTCCGTCAATCAATGAGAAATGGTTACAAAGTGCATTATTCGTAATAGTGGGTTTCCACTTGTTTCCGATTGTTTCGCGTCTGACTTGTCTACCCGTGAAAAGATCTGATTCCGCTTATGTTTCTATCTGCAAAAACGTTCTCTGGAGCACTCGCACCTTGGTCCGGGTTTTTATAATGGGTGAGATAGGGAAAGAACATAATGGATAATTATATAAACTGTGATAATTACAAACGACGTCAAACAGCCCCACACTTTATTGTCACCAATTCGTAATTAGTCGACGAGAAAAGCACCCTTATTTTAGTGAAATTTCATTGTCAATTAGTCTAAAGAGCCACTGAAAACGAAGGGAGTAAATTAGTATTGAATAAAAAAAGAGGCAGGAAAGAAGACAATTAGAAGAGGTAAGAAATGAATAAATCAATGAAAAACTCCGTAGGATCAATTCCTGGAATTTTTGAAAACAGAGAATACCTGGGAAGATTCCCAGGTATTAATAATTTTGTTTGCCTTTAGGGGCGATTATTTTCATATGTGGACACACATCGTCATCGACTCGGCGCAAATTACTTACAGCTTCCCGTGAACTGCCCGTATAGAACAAGGGTTTCAAACTACCAGAGAGATGGACCAATGACCTTTGCTTTTGAAGATGGGGCTTCAAATTATTTTCCTAACAGCTTTAGTGGACCTAAGGACCTCAAGATGTACCTAGAGTCCAAATTTCCCGTTTCTGGCGATGTTACAAGGTAAAAGTTATTAATTTCTCATTTACTTGCGTTCAATTGAACTTCAGCGGTTTTACTATTTTATTATATTATTATTATTTATTATTATTATTATTTTATTTTTTTATTATTATTATTTATTATTTTTACCATAGTAGGCAACGCCGTCTATAAAATTTAGAACTTTGGCCTTGTTCGTCCCCTTGTAATAAATAATGATGATAAATTGGATAATTGTATGTTATTTATAGTAGTATTAAATAAACAGAAACAAGTTTTTTTTAATCAAAATTATATATTAAAAACGTATCAAAATTACTCCGCGTATAAGGGGGGCTGCTGTCTCTTTACCTCCCTCCCCCACCCCCCGCTATTTGAAAATGTGAAGTGACTTTATAAGTGCAAAAAATGTAGTTAATGAATGATTGCTAGGACTATATTTACCGGTTGCCTTTAAAGTATTTGATTTGAAATATTCTTGTATAAAACAAATGCGTGAAATATTGTAAAAAAAATGCTTTTTATCCCATCCCAATTGCCCTTATAGTTGAGCAGTCGTCCTTAGAGTATTCAAGCTTTCAAACCTTACCGGAAGAAAAATTAAAATTTTAGCGTAAAGATTTAGGGGCTATGGAGAGGGAAGCCCACTCCCCTTGTATATGGAATAATTCGAGTAAAATGGCGGATTTTTGTAGATAGGGGCTTGAAACTTCCGCATCAGGGTTCTCCGATGTACGAATTTGATGATGTAATCTTAGTAAAGGCCAGTGGCCGTTGTGGGGGTGTTTGGTTCTTTTTCGAAAATCAGAGAAATTTTCGCAGGGCCTAAATTTTTTAGGTTAATTTTAAACTTGATGAATTGTGCATACTTAGAATCACGATAAAATTTAAAATTCTTTTAAAATTGAATTTTTTTGACGTATATATCGTTATCAAAGTAATTTTTTTAGAGCTTCGGTTACTATTATCCCGAATTGCTCGTTACTTACTGTTTGTTCCATGAATTTTTTTTTTTTTTAGATTGATCTTTAGGATAATTGCTGGCTTTGTATTGCTGTATTGTTATCGTATCTTCTTCTAGGCATATTTTACGAGATTACCTCCCATTAGGTCTAGTTAAATATATATAATCATATATATGAAAATCTCCTCTCCCTAACACAAAAGTGGAATTCTAACAGAAAGACTGTTTCTTGGGCATATCCCATTGTACAGGGCATCCCATTGATGAAGGATAAGTCGTGGTTAGGTCTTAGGAGATTATGTATGGATTTCATCCTTATTACATACATACCGTTTTTAGCTGATATGAGGATATTTAGGCTTAAGTACGTATTTTATCTAACCCTGGTTTAACCCAATTTCCGGTGGCATTGCGAGCTAACAACATCTTATTTATTTTGTTTCGTAGCATCATATACCTGTGTATAGAAAAGAAAGTAGGGGTAATCGCGCCCCCCCCTCCTATAAAGCCTGACAGACGACGATACTAAGATGTTTTAAGGAAAGTGTGTTTGAATTTGCGAAGATCTGAATAATTGGTCTTGAAAATTGATTCTTTCATTATAAAAGTTCCTAAACAATCCCATGTCGCCGTCCTCCTGAAGCTGTGGTCATGGTTGACTTGTGTGCGTAATTTTACATTGGAGGACGTTGCTTATCTTTTGTTTGAATTTACGTTTTAAGTTAGTTTTTTTTTGTTGCCATATTTTCAGCACTTGTACTAGGGTGATAATTTTGTATTGTTTCACGACTTACATTAGTTTTTACTAATCTTTTTCTTAATTTGCCAAGTAATTATACAGTATTCAGATATTGCGCATGTATCCACAAATGGAGAAAAAACAATATCTTTCATTGACTGTATCAATACATAGCCAAACTTCGCTAGGTCGATCTTAGGGATTGTTAGAAAACCGTGAGTTAAACACAGCAGAAGAATTTTCCTTTTTTTATAGTTATATTAAACCTGTAGCCTCTAACAACTCCTATGAAATACTTAGTTTCTTACTCGTATAAATTTTTATAGACTCATTTGAAATTAATGGGTGTTTTCTTATTTTGAATCAGTACAACAAACAGATTTTTTCACGAGTATATTGTGAAAATTAGAGTTTCGGTTTTATTGACAAGGCCAGCTCTTTATCTTACATAAAAAAGGAATATGTGGCATTTACGCTACACTTTCAACGTCTTATACAGTCTTACATAGACTGCTTATGTGCATAGGAACGAATGCACCGCCATGTTGCAGTATGACCTCTGACACTGGAAGACTGTACACTTAAATGCGGCACGATGTGAAATTGATGGGCCATGTCTATAGCTTACCAATAATTCTAAACTAATTGATTGTCTCAGAATTTTCTCTGGATAACATGTCAGCCTTATTTTTATAGGACATGACTTTTCTCCGTTATGATCTGTTACCTAATAAGGGCACTAGTGGTTTTAGTTTCCGTTTGAATGAGCCTTCTCCTGATATTTTCTAACCACTGGTTCGAGGCAACCGCTCATGGGAAAATAAAATAAAAAAATAAATGCGCACCTGTTGGGGCCCCGTGCCCCTTTTTATCTGATAAATGTCTCTTTTCCTTTTTACATAGATTTTTATATAGAGATTTACATAGAGAACTACAAGATACTTTTTACATAGAGACGTACAAGATACATGGCAAATAGATATGACAATGTTTCATATGTCTTCAGTTCTGCTTATCGCTGTTTTAGCGTTATCTTTCGGTATTTCTAAGCAGGGCCTTATCTACTAACATTACTTGTTCTAGTTTAGTTTTAGAGATGAGGGGAGGGGGTCAAAACTGGTAATTTTTATAACTAGTTTTTAAATCACATTGTTTGTCGAGAAACTAATGCACGTATTTTTAACCAGGTTCATACACAGGGGTCAGTCAAACCCGTTTCCAGTGTGTTTTTATACGCCTGTTTTTTAAAGCTTTTTTGAATTTCTGTGTCCTATCCAAAATAAATTTCGGTACTTGTATGATATACCCCCTGCAGCTCAAGTTGTTCATCCATTGGCGCACTGTAAACTGGGTTCTTTCGCTAGTTTCTTTCAACTTAGCGTGAGAAAAGACAAAGAGAAGTGATAGAATAGACTGGCAATATATAATTTTGGCTATATATTTGCACATTAGGGGGGGGGATGGGGTAAAATATTTGGACAGTGTGAAGTCAGAAAACAATTCTTACTTCATAATATCCGACTAATTGTGGTTAACACATTTTTGCATGCAAACCGGCTGTACTTTACCCCCACCCCCCTAATGTGCATATAATGTGAAAATTAGATTTTTATCATACTATGGTATATTTTATTAAGATTAACCTAACTTCACTTTTTGAGCTGCAGGGAGTACCTAAATTTCAGTGCAAGTTCCTGTTTTCATCATGTGCTTTTGAATTTAATGGTTCACACTGTCCAAAATGCGTGACTGTAACCATGGTCTATTACCCAATCATATAGGCTAATATATGTTTGGGCTAGTATAGGCTGCAATAGGCTAGTATGAGCTGCATCCTAGGGGTTCTGATGCTTGAAAAGCCTGCTGAGATTTTGTTAAGTCATTAAAACAAAACATGAACTTAGGAAATTAGGAACTTATGTTTATCCACTCAGCAAAAAACAAATATCTTAATTTCTGTATTTTCGATGAAGGACCTCAGCATGCTTGCTTCGATATTTGATCCAATATGCTCTGTCGAAAGAGAGGCTAAAATTATATTAGCCTACAAGCCTTATAATTTTTTCATCTAGCCCTGACTGCAGCCCTGGTGGGATTCGTGCATTATAGTATTCAAGGGATAAATGATGAATGGGAATTAAATAATTTTTATGAAATAAATACGTACACCCCCTGTTTCGTATATAAATCAGACAAATTCCCTATTTTCGCTGCAATGTTACTTGGTACTTTTTAAGGCTTGTAATGCGGGCTTTTAATCATTTCCAGTTGAATATATTATTTATTCTGTTTTTTTTTGCCCTAATTTTATCAAAAAATAGCAAGTGCCTTTGTATTGTTTTATTGTGCTAGCTTCGTTTAACCACAAAATGTTTTGTCATGTTTACTTGAATCTGCGAGCTCCGCGGTCTTGAGTAGTTTTAAAATTGATCAATAATGTATTGTTGCCAACCGCGGAAGTTCCGCTTTGAGATTTGCTTATGCGCCGAAAAGGAGAGGAGACAACGATCGCGCTTGTGAATTTGCCAAACCTGTTTCCACGCGGTAGTTGTTGTTTGCTCGCGCTATTAGAAATTTTAATTTTGTGAATTCTGTGATTTTAAATTTTGCAAAATGGAATCCAAACGATTAAGTGAGGAGAATATAGATTTCCGTGTTAAAAGAGCAAGGAAAGTTTTGTCGCATGATCAAAAAGTTGAGATATTGAACCTTATTGCAAAGGGTGAAAGTTATGCAGTCTGTTATGAGTTATGAGTAGTCTGTGCGAACAATTAAAAAAAAACGAGGCAAAAATTTTGGCATCGTACGCCGGTGATTTTGTGCACGTAGTTCAAGATTCGAATGTACAAACTATGGAGAAAACCGTTTCGTCATGGATAGGAGAACAGATGCAAAGTGGAATCGGTTTAACTAGTGATGACGTAATTGATAATGCAAAGCATGTATATGACCATATTGTCCAGACTGCAGGAGCTAGTCAATCTCCTAGTGGCTTTGAACCGAATCAAAACTGGTTTAAAAATTTTTGTAAGCGTATAAATTTGTCTAATACGGCTATCGCTAGTGACGGTGACTATGAAGTGGCAAAGGACTTCCCAGCTGAATTTAACAATTTTATAGCAGAGAAAGGCTTTCAACCGGAACAGGTTTTTAGTGCTAGTGCAACTAAGTTCTTTTGGAAGAAAATGCCCGCTAAAACTTATATATCTAAGGAAGAGCAGAAATCTTTTGGATATAGGGCGTCGAACAATCGTGTCTCACTTCTATTCTGTGGAAATGCTTCCGGTGATTATTTCATAAAACCAATGCTTGTTCATAAGTCTGCTAATCCTCCTGAATTGAGAGGCAAAAATAAAGCACATCTTCCTATTTATTGGTCTCACAATCGAAAAACTCTTGTTACAGCAGTTTCATTCATATCTTGGTTCAATAATTGCTTTGTACATGAAGTTGAACTGTATTTAAGGGCCAAAAATCTTCCATTTAAGATACTGTTAGTCCTTGATGATATTTCTGGCGTATCTAAAGACTTTGTATATGCACATCCTAATGTGGAACTGATATTTCTTCCATCGAATACTGGCTCTATTCTCCAGCCTATGAATCAAGGAATTATATCAGCTTTTAAATGTCACTACATTCGTCATACTCTTACTGGAATTTTGGATTTGGTCGATAAAAATTCGGTCAACACTTTCGCAATGGAATGGGAGAGATACAATATAGCAGACGCAATTGTTAATATGAAGTTTGCTATTCAGGATATTCAACAGTCGATTCGAAATCGCTGCTGGAAAAAATTATGGCCTGAGGTTGTTAATAATTCGGATGAAGAATCGCAGTCCGATGAGATTTACAAGATTACTCGGTTGTTTCGGGCTGTGGGAGGGATGGATTCGAGGGTATCGAGGAGTCTGAAGTTGAAGAGTATCTCGAGTCCCATGGAGAAGAAATAATCGAAGAATGTGTTGAAGGATTCATGGATGCACATTTTGACGACAGCGTAGAAGAAGATGACGCCCCTCTTCCCCAGTCAAAACTCACAACAGATGTTTTAGGCAAAATCCTACACACTGTAAAAGAATTGACCGATCTTGTGTTTGATTGTGACCCTTTTATGGAAAGAAGTTGTAAGTTCAAGCGGGAGTTACAACAAATAATTAGCCCATACAAGGATTTACTCAAAGATATGCAAATTCGACAAAGACAGTCGATTTTTAATTATGAAAAACCTAACGTTTGTGTTCCTGTTATAACGACGATTGTAAGTACACCTGAGCCAGTTGCACATAGCTTCATTACTAAAGATGAGCCAAGTGACCCTTCGCCAGAGCATCAGTGACTCTTATACTGTGCCTTTTTCTTTCATTTTTTGTTGGTAAGTAGTTTTCTTTCTTCCTTGTGTACTTTTCTTAGTAAATTTTGGATAAAGGGCTCTTGGCTATGTCTGAAGCAACAGAGTTAGTTAAATTACTCGATGCCTTTTTTATGCTCTTTCCAAATATAATAATCATTTTTGTAGGAAATGAATTTTACCCCCACCCCTATATACGAATTAAGGGTATACATTTGCACATTAGGGGGGTGTGGGTAAAGTTTCAACTTACCTCCCATTTAAATCAGAAATAAAATTTGCCCCCATCCCCCCTAATGTGCAAATATATACCCTGAATTGGTATATATGGGTGGGTGTAAATTCATTTCCGACAAAAATGATTATTATATTTGGAAAGAGCATAAAAAAGACACCAAGTAGTATATTAACTTTATTCGTAAGTCAATAATTTGATTTGGTAAAAATTTACCGGTCCTTTTAAATAGCTACCTCTACCCCTTATCCCTCTAAGGAGCACAGATGTTCGAAGAACTTGGACAAACTATGAAACTTTCAGAAATTGGTCTACACCATACACAAGGACTAAGATTGTTTTGAGCCTCATAACTTGTCCAATCCTGGTTTATAAGGTTTTAATGAATTTGAAAAATATGTTTTAAATTTGGAAAAAAAAACCTAGTATGGCTTAAATTCTTATTCAAATGACTAAAATTGTGGTTGTAGGTCGGCTGCCAGACCAGGTCATCTTAAGTGATGAGGGGCGTACAGTTTAAGCCAGTTAAATTTCCTGTGACTGGTATTTGATATAAATTTGAGGGCATTAAAAATTTGTTTCCCATCTCTATCAAGAAGAGTGACTTATAAGGATAAACTTGATGAAAAATTTTAAATTTAAGAGATCAAATTAAATTTGTAGTCAGTCTGACTAATAATATTTTGAACAAATTTAGTAAACTACTGGAATTTACCCAGAGAATTTTGGGGGATAGGTTGAGGGCCCCGGTAAATTTTTGATTATCTCACTAATTAGATAGCTAAGAATTTAACATACCTTTAGAATCATAATTTCCTTCTGGATCCAAATTTAACATTCATTTGCGTTGAAAATTAACTGTGTCTCGCCCACCTAATGTGCAAATATATGCCGAGAGTAGTATATATGCCCAGTAGTAATATATATATATTTTTTCATAAGCCACTCTTTCCTCCAAATTGATGTAATAGTTTGTCAAAATAATGAAAGATCCGTTGCATAGGCCTATATACAATCCAATGTATATATCTATCTTATGGGGTGGGGGTAAAGTTCATTTCCGACACAAATGAATTTTGTATGTGAGTTCAAAATGAAATCGGTATTATTTTAAATCACTAAAATCTAGTGTTTTTTTTTCACGGTGGCAACCGTGCTTGTGTTGCTTAGTATTCTTGCTTCTTTGTTGTTGTTTTTTTTTTTCTGTGTTTGTGTGTGTTGTTTTTCGTAGTTTCAGTGGGCTTTGACAGTTGATATCAACTGTTAGCCGTTTTGTAAGGAAAAGTACAGTTTATTGTTCAGTTTTGCTATTTAGTAGGAACAGGCAAAAAGAAAATTCCTGTTATCTCAATATTCGGGATACTTGACAACACAAAAAGAAGACTTCTTCTTTTTTGCTATTGTTCAAGTAGGCTAATGCAGGAACGATTCTAGGTGTATGAATAACGGCTGTACTGAAATAAAGGCAGTTTTTTGCGAAAAATCGCATCTTACTTTAGTCCAGTCACTATTAACACTTGAAAAAAGGGTACTGTTCTTTTAGCTCGAAGCCACTCGAGAAGTGAAGTTTGGTTAATGTTAATGAAATAAAACAAAATATGATGAAAATATAATAGTTTCGAAACAAATTGCGGCTTTAGGGGGGTGGGGGGTAAAGCAAAGCATATATTAAATACGTAACCTAACATAACCTAGGTACCTTTTCCCCCCTATACCCTAAAAAACTAAAGTCTAAATATTTTAAACGCAATCAGAAACCAGTGTTTGCAATCCTCTGCATAAGAAATCTCCGTTGAAATTACCTGTTTGACTAGTTTCTTTTGTCATCTTCGCTGCGTGGATTCGAGCTAATAGAACAATACCAAAAAAAGAACTGGCACTATAAATTTCCACTCGAATGAGCCTCTTAAATTTTTAATGGCTATGCCTTCCATACAAAATGGCAAAAAAAACATATTGAAAGTATATTGTTCTTTACCAACAGCCCCAAAATTGGATAGGCCCTGCTCTGTTTCCCTTGGTCGCTCCTCTGTTTATGCGACCTTTGTATTTGTCTGTGCTTCCAACATCTTTGCTTTTCTAGTTCTTACTTCCCATAAGCTTCCACTGGTCTGGCAACTGTCTAAATGACACAAATTACGAGACCACTTCGTCGCCAAAAGGCTAAAATGAGTAGCACCCCCTCCCTCATCAAAAAAAGAATAACTAGGGAATTTAGTTTTACTTCCAACTAGTTTTGGCTGAAATTCTGTAACCCCATCTGCAATAGGTCCTGATGACATATATTTACGGGGTATCTCTCACTGACCTCTTCTACGTAAATCAGGTCGTGTTCTGATCCTCAAAAAGCCCAACAATTCCATTAGCTCTTCATTATAAGAATTTATTCTAAAAAAATTGATCAAGTTTCTTTAAGGTTTGACAATCCAGTCAGGGAATGTCCTGATTACAAGAACTTATGAATCCCCCCTTCCCCAAAGGGGTTACAGAATGTCCACATACCAAAAGGCATGAATAAGACACCAGTTTTAACTTCTCAAAAAGCTTAATTAAGTTCGCTAAATTTTTCACACATTTTAAGTAATATTTCATCAAAGCTTTCTCATGTAGAGTTTATATATACTGATAACAAATCCGAGGTTAACACTGAAAAAAAGGGGGCCAAGTACTTGTTTCAGAACAGAGACTATTTTATATCTTTATAAAAATAATGAGTAAACCATGAGTAATTTCCATAATTCGTGACACTTGCTCAAGGTACTGCATGGATGATATCAACACATATAATATCATCAAACCTAAAAACACTCCTTTATAAACAGATACTGCAGCATTGTGGCTTCAGGGAATCCTTACTTAAGTGAAGTTGAACCATGACTGGTACATCAAGTGAGGTGAAAAAAGGCAATTCATTCGAGTGAAATAAAAATAATCAGCTAGGACTATCTTAGTGACTATCAGCTAGGCCTATCGAATGAAATAGTTTTAATGGTCGTATTTTAGTGTGAGTTTCTTTTATGTTTTCATTTGTTTTGCTGAGGACGGCCCATGGATATAGGGTCAAAATATTCATTTAGGGTTAAGGTTCCATTGTCTTAAGAAAAAAAAATTCCTGTTGTTTCTACTTGTTGTTTGTATTTATGCAACTTTTTCAATTGTCTGTAGGCTACTGGCTGCTGGCAGGCTATGTCAATTCCTGGTTCGGTCCTATTTTGGCCCAAGGGAATCCTTACTTGAGTGCAAGAACTAAGAGCAAACATTTTCACTCAAAATTTAAATTTATTTCAATGTTCTAAAATATATATATATATATATATATATATTAAAATCTGAATTATAACTGTTGACAGCCAACCTGTTGGTAATTCAGCTACGTTTTCTCTTTACTGCCTGTTTGTGACCTGTCCAATTCCAATTTAGGTCAAACTAATAAAAGTCAAACAAATCAGTTTATATATATTTTCAAAAAGGAAAAAGGACTACACAGGGAAATTATTTCTTGAAAAGAGTATTCATTCAGATATTTTTTATTTCTTTTTGTTTGCAAGCACATATTGTTGCCAATGCTCTTCCATGCTTGCCTCATTTCTATGAAAATATCAATTTTCTCAGATGAGGAAACAACTAGTTTCGGGACTTTACTATTGGTCATAAATATTAATTATGACTTATGAGTTGTGACCAATTTGTTATGACCAATGAATCATGACCAATACAAAGTCCCGAAATTTGCATTATGACCAATTTTATTATTTATTATGAAAATGTATTATGACTAAAAAATGAAGTATGGCCAATATTGCCTATTGGTCATAAAGACTATTTGGCAAAAAAAAAAGATATTTGGCATCTACGTCAATTTGAGAGGCAATAGAAAAAAGTACATGGTTTGTAAGAAATTTGACACACCATGTTGACATATTTCTTAAATTTAAACACGAACACGAATAATTCCTTAGGATGATATCACTTTAGCAAATTGTGTGAATTTTTTTTAGTTAGATTATTTTGTGCAGCTTAAAAAACTGCATGTGAGGGTAGCCTTAACTGAATTTCAGTCAGAATAAGATCCCCTTATTTTTTTTTTTGTGTTGTTTTGTTTTCCTTCTTCGTTTTTGTGCTTAACCCGCATTAACGCTAAGTAAAACCGCTTAAATTCCTAGTTGTTTCTAGGTATGAGTCAGGTGAGGAAGATAATTTCAGTCAAGCTCGGGTATTCTGGAGAAAAGTTCTCGGCCCTGAGGAAAAGAAACGTCTTGTTGCTAATATTGCTGGTCATCTAAAGAATGCACAACCCTTCATCCAGGTTTGTTTTGTCTAAGTTTTTAATGAGAGTCTAATGGAAGTTCTAGTGTGTTCCCCTCCCCCCTCACGCTTAAGGGCATTCTGCTAATCACATGTTATTATAGGCAATTCGTAATGCGAGAGCAACTGTAACAATAACAGATCTCTTAATTTTTTGAAGTATCAATTTGTACCTAATTTACCAATTGCAGAAATGCAAAAATATTTGTAGAGGAGGTGGAAGTCTGAAAAAGGTGTTTTTTTTAGAGCGGTGGTATATTTTTTTGTGAATCACAATTGTGCTAGCTTATGATATTTTTTATTTTACATGGGGATGGTGGGAGCTTCACTGCGGCTTAATACCCAGAATACTGAAATAACTAATATGGATATTCCCAACACTTTATTTTAAGTCATTTTTCATCTAATTCTTCTGTTCCTGTTTCGGAAGAAATAGAACGTTTTGCTGCTAATATAGCTGGTCATCTAAAAAATTATAATACATTGGCCTGCTGTACACAAGAAAAAAACGGCGTAATAAAAAAAAATGGCACTATACACATTTAAGCTATATAGAAAGAGCACACGCTCACACACAGTGTTGACAGCATCGATTCTAGATAGTAATACGAGTTGATAGTGACTCGGAAAAAAATTTGCTTATTTTACGGACTACAAATTTTTGATTCAGTAACATCTAGGAGGTCGAGTACATCAAACCCTATGTAGCAGAGTCACGTTTTTTTTTTTTTTTTTTTTTTTTTTTTTTTTTTTTTTTAAGAGTTAGCTACAAAAGGAAATTAAGATGTTGCATAATACCAATCTTACTTTTTGCTTATCATTTGCTCCCATTCAATCCCACAAGTGGAATATATACCAAATATGAGGTAAAGCACCAAAAGAATACAGCTTAGCGAATAGACGCTTGTCAAAACAAACAAGTTTCGCATATCTTGTGCGGATAATACCCGCGATCTGATCACAAGTAAGTGGACGCGTGCTTTTTAAAATTTATAACGTAAATGAACGCCTTGGCACCGAAGTGCAAGACTGAAAATTCTCTATTAGAGAACATTTACGGAAATTAAATGCAAGAAACTGAGTTTTTGGTGCAGTTGCTTGTATGCCCAGACTCTTGTAATCAGAAGTAAGGTAGTCTAGGTTCGATTGCTGTGTAAATAAATTTAGTTTATCAGTAATATGTCATCAGCGTAAGACATAAAGCTAAAATCTTAACCATCAACATGCACAGCCATTTATCCAGGTTTATTTTATCCTAAGATTTTTCTAAACTTCTAATGAAGGCAATTATTTCTAGTCGCATCGAGCATCATTATTTTCTACTTCTTGCTCATTTATGCCTAACTAAGAGCAGTAGTATTAATTTCTGTTCGCTTTTATTTTTAATGTCGCTCTAGTCTCGATCGAAAACTTTTTTTTTTTCATTTATTTTGTATTTGATTCTAAATATCATATTTCGGGAATGCTCATAACGGGAACAAAATGTTGACGCGTGATCCCGATTGGATCTATGACTTTCAGTGACAATGAAGTCTCATGTTTGAATCGGTTAAGTGAATGGAGACTTACACAGCCATATATAATTTGAAAAATTGGGAAAACTGGGAATTCTAATTTTTAGTGAAAAAGCCCTCAGCATGTAGTTATGCAGTTTTGGTTGTAACGGGTTTCAATTTAAAAAATAAGAAGCATGTCTGAAAAATCAATAAAAAAATTACTAGCAACATATTACACCAAACAACTTAAAAATGGGCACCTGCTCTTTGAAGGTGTACTTGTCGTTAGAAATTAGCTTATGGTTAATGTTTGAAATTTTGCGAACGTAAGGCGTTGTAAAATTTAACTAATTAGTTTTGCTTGTTAATTTTCATGGTTCATCGTGACGATAATGACGAAAATGTGATGCTGCCCTAAAAATGTCATAATTTTTCAATTTTTCAAAAATTTCAAAATCTGTAAGAGTCAAAAAGAATTATTGAGAATTTGAAAGAGAATGACCGTAGAAAAACGTGGTTTTCATGTATGAATAAACCAAATATATGTCTAGGGGCCCAAAACAGTTTCTATTCTGATGTCCTTTGTTTTTTAAGGACATTCAAGTTTACGCTTCTTAATTGGTGATTTCTACTGAATGCCAGAAGTCTTTCCATCTTTTGTCATTTCTCTTCGTCCCTTGTTTGTAGTTTTCAAGGTGTGTTTTTGTTTCTGTCGTTTCTTTTTTGTTTTTCTTGACTTTTACTCTGTCTTTTTCTGGGCTCTGCCCAGATTTTTGTGATGGGTTATAAATAAAATGATGATGACGATGATTAATAACATAATTTCCTTGAAAACAGAAATTTTTTTCTGTAAAAGAGATTCATTACTCGAGATTAGCCACCTTTGAGAACGACCATTAGGCTGGACCTAGCTGTTCTTGTAACCAGGAGATTCTCTGACTCCCGACCAAATAGATGTATTTGCCAAGACAAAATATTTGGTGATAAAGTCGTTTGTACAGGGCAATTTCATGGAATGAGAGCCACAAATAGCAGTAGTCTTAAAGTTGGGGAACGAAGATTTCAGCAATTCGAAGTGGTTGAATTTACTTTGATTTGTGAGCATGCCCTAAAAGTGATTGATAGCCCTGTCAAATTCATGTCAAGATTCAGAAAAAATTTGGCTTTTTGTTTGTCCAAAATATTTACAATGCTTGACCCTTCAGCAATAGGTGTTTAAGATTCTCCGTGGGGTTCAAAAAGCTGTTTTCAAGTTTTTATCTTTAACCTCTCTATCTATCCAAAACTGATTAAGGGGTTATATTAGTGGCAAAAGTAAATTCCTAAGACTTTTCACTAAGAACTTGTACAACTTCCATGAATGTCATGGTGCTGGTAGGTCTTTTCATGATCCCACCACCGCACTGTTCCCACTTTCAAGGTCTGGAAAATCTTGTGAAGGCTGGTCGTAATAAAAAAAAAAAAATTCATGGCTGGCACTTGAATTTTAGTCAGGTTTAACGTTTTAGAAAGATTCTTGGCCCCGGGAAAAATAAGTGTATTGTTGCTAATATTGCTGGACATCCCAAAAAATACACAGGCATTCATCCAGGTTTATTTCCATCTAAGATGTTTCTAAGTTTCTAATGAAGGCAGTTATTTCTACTCGGCCGAACATCATTATTTTCTACTTCATGCTCATTTATTCCAAAATGAGAGCAAAAGACTTTCTTAAGGAATAAAGAGAAAAGCTTCGTGCTTCTTCTTTTTTTCATCTGCTAGTATCTTAATTTAGGTTTGTTGTAGTCTCTACTGTAGGTTTCTGGGCCTTTATTATGAAAGCTTTAATAATTTTTAAGTCTACTTGAGCATTCTTTGTTCAGAATCAGGGGGTAAAAAAAAAAAAAAAAAATTCTTGAACTCGAGCCAAATCCTAAGCGTATCCTTTCTTAAAGTTAAAAGTGGTGATCTTCCAAACCTTAAAATTAGGCTAGGAATGAAGGTAGGAGCTTTAAACGAATAACTGGAAACTTTTTTCTTAAGCCAAAATGGGGGCCAAGGTGTCAGAAGTTTCCATTGGACTAAAAAAAAAAATGTATTGGAGTCCAAAAATATTAAACGGGTTTGTCAAATCGCTTTTATGGATTATTTTTTTAATCTATTTCTTTAACTTGTTTCAATTCGGATGGTAGGCTTTGGTTATGAATTAGGATATTTCTCTTGATTGTGGTCATATGGCTATTTTACTTATTCGTGCAGAAAAATAAACTTTGTATTTTGAGGATAACGTATTGAAGTTTGACAAAATGCGCGTTGCTAATGCCAGAAAATTGGAAAAATTGGTTATTAAAAAAATTGGTAATTAAAAAAATTGGGAAGAAATTGGTGCTTAAAAAGAAGAAGAAGTATTGGCTTAGAATTTCAACTTAGTTCTTGCCCCTATTATTTTATATTTGTTTTCTGTCCTTCAGAACTCGAGAACGCCAGAACCCTAAGCATTCTAAGACTGACATGCTTGCGAATAATCCTTTTCCATCTTAGCTTGCCAATAACTGCTGCTTTTGTACCCTCTTAAGAAATACCCAAATATTTTGCGTCATTATTTCATAGTATTTTTCTGGGAAAAGTTGGGATGTCTGGCTTTTCTCTTGTCCCCTTGTAGGTTGTTTATATATTCTATAGTTTGCATTTTTCTGTTCGTTGTGAGGTTCAACAACAACCTTTTTTTGCATTAGCTCATTTTGTGTAATTAGAAATAATAAGATAGAAAAAAAGTGGAGATTGTAATCAAAACTATAATTTAAATGAAGAGCTCAGTCCAAAAATTCAGTAATTTGTATGAATGACAGACGGAGAGAATCACATTTGAAGTTTCTTGCTGATATTCAAAAGCAGACTAGTACGCAGATGAACAGAAGATTGAAAACATCCTGTGTTGTAACACAATAATGAAAATTGCTGACTTGAGTGCCTCCTACGCCTACTAGAGAAATAATTTCTTCTAATGGATATAGCCTAATTTTGAACCTTTTTTCTTGGAGAGACTCTTAGACTTCTAGACAACGAAAAAAAAATTATATAAAAAGCCTACCAAAATTGAAAAATAAGATACGATAAAAACATTTAAGCTTTTCATAACCAAGTATTTCGAAGCACTAAAGAACAAACTTAAGTAGTTTTTGTGTCATCAAGGTTTTCGTGGTTTCAGGCAGTAAACGTTATTGAATTAGCTATAGCGTTGTAGCTAGAAATAGCTAGTTATAATAACAACTAACTTGAAATAGCTAGTTATAATAACAATGTTTTCTTCTGTTCCTTATTCACTGACCCCCATGAGTCCCATCACGCTCGGCTAGCTTTTTCAGGGCTTTTCCAGTTAAAACATTTTTTTTTTTTTTTGCATCGGTAGGCATTTGTCTTTTGCAAGATATTGCAGGCTGATGATGTTATGGATTATAAACGCTGTCTGTACACTGTTGCAGTGGGAAACCATGTCATCATAACACGTGTGTTCAGCTATTGAAGATTTGAGTTGAGAAGCTGGGAAGTTTTCATGTATTGGAGGTGACTGGTTGAAGGTCTATTTTTTATTGAATTTTGGTTTATATTCCTGCCTTTCCGGTAATATCTCGGTATGTTCTACTAAGGATGGGGTGAACTGCTTTGCAGAAACTAGCAGAAGAAGTAAAGCTGGAGTTAGACATATTCTCCGTGCTATGGTTAGAGAATGCCTTACGTTGTCTGACGACGCAATTTGGATGATCAGTGTGCCGCAAGTTTTTACTTTAATTTGGGTAAAGATATGCTTCTGTTTCCGTATTTGGGACCGGGACTTCAAATTAGTACTGGCTCAGCTCAGATGTCGTTTTACATTATTTAAGGTGATTTCCAGAGGTGGTGTGACTTCCAAGTAAAGGAAGTTGCCATCCACTCTGTTTTCTCTGTTAATTTTCATTGGCTGGAATAAAGGCTAATTTCTTTCTGTACCATTGCGTTAGTTTGGAAGGTGCTGTGCATATTCCCCCATTTCTACCTGTCATTGAGCAGGTCTTATGTAGTAGAATTATCACAGCTGTTTCTTATGGTTCCGAAATTTGAGATGCGCTGACTGCAGTTTATGAAAGAGGTTATCGACTATCTCGCATTCTACTTTGAGGAATATCGCGGTATTCCGTCAGGGTCAAGAGCTTTTAGATTTGAAAGCTTTTATGGTTGTCTCTGTTTCAGATCCTATAGGGATCTAGTCTAGTAATGGGTTTACATTTTTGCTGAAACGAGCAGTCCATCTTTGAAAAATGACAACCTTTTATAGTAGTACTATGTATCCAGGATAGCAAAAGTCTTGATATGTTTTCATTTAGCAAGTTTGCCCATCTGTTTTTATAGGCATTGGAAGTTGCTGTTTCGTTGGATCAAAGAGCTTGGCGTATTTTCTTCTCAGTAACTTTTTTTTGTAGTTGGAATTTTCTTTGCTAATTTTGTCTGTTTTTTTTTTGTATTGGATGCACGTCTCATTGCACAGCCTTTTTATTTCCATTTTCCTTTTTTTTATTTTGGTAACCAATCACTTCAACTGTCACTACATTAACAATGCCCATGCTGTTCTGCGCTAATAGGCTATAGTATGTTTTTTTTTTCAGGCTGTTTTAGCTATACCTGCGCTCTTTTAATGGAAGAAGCGTTGACTAATTCTTAGACATCACACGAATTGAGAGTTCTTAACCTTGCAGTTGTTGAGGCACGTCCGAGGTAAAAACTCAAAACGCTGTGTTTAGCTGGTGGTCTTTGAAACGCATATACTATACTCCAAGCATGCGTTACCAGCCGCAAGACTCATAATAAACTAATTTTTAAGAATTCTTAAGTTGATTTTTCCAAGGACATTGAAATAACAACATGTTTTATCCCTGGACTCATCTTACTGCTACTACTAAAAATTCACTGCAGTAACTATCCGCTTGAGGCCAATACAGCAAGTACGATTGTGAAATAAATAAGCAAAACTAATTTGTTAAATTTAACAGTGGTTTTTTCCGTTATTATTAAAAAATTAGCAATATTTTGATTCCAAAAGACAACTAAAACTTCAAAGGAAAGTTATATCTTCAAGTTATTTGGTGCCATATGTTTCTGGCTTATTCTTGGCTTTTTTTTTCATATTCCCTTTTTTTGTAAGTTTGGTGGCCGTTACTACCAAAAACTGCACAACCGCATATGATGATTCAATGTTTGCTGAAAATTCATTTGGAACATCAGTTTGAACAGTTTTTGGTACAGCCCAAGCGAAAAGGAGAGATTACAGTCCGATAATTCCATATTAAAGTGTGTGCCTCAATTTCATTGGTTTATTTTGCTGTGGTCGACTTTCACTTTTTAGCAGATCAAACCATTCTTTAAGTGTATATCAGGAAGGGAAGACAAAGAACCCGATCTTTCCATCTATTATTGTTTAGTCCATATTTTTTCGAAAACCGGCGGACACATTTTTCCCGAGCAAAATCGATGTATTGCCTTGAGTGCTCCTCTGGCTGACCGAATTTCAAACAGTAAGCTGTTCCAAAAATGGAATTAATTCCGCTTTCTAGAACTATAATTTGAAAAAGGTTAAAATAGCTAGGACATGTTCTGCGGATGAAGGATAACGGATTGCGAAAAAATCGTCCTTTTTCGTTAAATATTGAATTCCTTCCTCTTCCTAATTTTTAATGTATATAGTTGTTTTGGTTTACACTTAACCAATTCAAAATAATTCGAGTTCATTTTCACCCAACCCAGCTTAAAAAGCTGGGTTCATAAAGCCGGGTATATGTTCTTACTGATTCTAACATACAGCCAGTATTCAGGCTATATCTGTTCATTCGCCATTCAATCAATTCTTCTTTACAGGAAAGAGCCATCAAGAATTTTAGTGAAGTTGATCCAGCCTTTGGAGGAGGAATTTGGGATGTCATGGGAGCAAAGTTCATTGCCAGCCTTTAAGTTTTGTTTTTATTTTTCTCTGGCGCCGCTTTTGGGAGTGTCTTTTGCCACTTACCTCAAAGCTACTCAGTCGCTTGCAGTTCAGATGATTGTTTATGCTGCCGTGGGAACTTGTCATGTATAATTATCGGTAGGGATAACGTGGTTTTAACAATCAGAGAGGCTACAGTAACCGAAAAGACCTCTTTGATTTTGAGTTATTACTGTCTTTGGGGAGTTTTGTTACTAAATCTTTTATTGAAGGCACAGTGGAAGTGTATGCTACCCTATTATAATTCAGGTTTATTTTAGGCTTCATATATAAATATGCTTTTAAGTTATTTTGGTTAAATTTTGGTGTATTATTTTAAAATAAAGTTATGTCGCATAATTTTTTTTTCGTTTCATTAGCGCTAAAATAATGGTTGTCATTCCTGTATACAGAGAAAAATATTGCTTATTTATGTCCTTTTTTGTCAAGAGTTCTGAATTTTTTTTTGTATATTCCTCGACCGCCTATTTGTTTATTAAATAACTGAATAGAATTGTAAGACACCGGAATTATATTTAGCTTTCAGTAGACTGTAAATGGCATTCTAGTCTTGAGGGTGGATCATTAAAGCAGAATGAGACTTTAAAAAAAAACATAAGTGGGGCTGCCCCCTCCCCCTTAAACACTGTAAAGGTTAGAGTATCATTTGCGCTTCACTGTAAACGATTCATGTTTCGAAGAGTATGATTTTTATTTGTCATAACGTAAAAAAAAGAACCCATAATTTTAATCAAGAAGAAAAAAATCAAGCAAAAATGTTAATCAAGCTTTCTTTGAAACAATGCATTTGTGGCTTTCAATTTACTTCCTTCGCAAAATACCCTTCACAAAAGACAAACGAAATTAATTGTTTGGGCTTTCCCACTTGTGAAATTAGTCTACTTGTGAAATTAGGGAATAACTTTTTGGGCGCAGTAGTATTACTTTGACAAAGAAGAATGAATTAATTAAAATTCAAACGATTTATTGCTTTTTAAGTATGTTTTAACACTGTACATACAGAAAGGTAAAACTGACCTTCAGAATAAATACCACCGACAAGAGATCGGGTCCCACCCCCCATATCGGGGGAGTTCGTGACAGAGGGGCTCAGGCCCCTGTATACCTTTAGTTCAGCGTTATTAATGCATCAAACTGATAGTATCATGGTATTGTGGGATCATAGCAAGATCAAATGACTGTCACTTGAGTATAGTAAAATTTCCAAAATATCTTACATTTGGAGTTGCAAATAAAGTATACATTGCTAGAACTGGATAATTCATAACACCAAAACTCTGCTGAATCTTTTTTACCCTTATTTGACAGCACGTGTTTATTGCTTATTAATCTTATTTGACATTATTTTCATTTATTTTTGTTTTTTAACATTATCATGATTCTGTACTGCTGTACTGAATCAGTACTGGCAGCGACTAAAGTTTTCATGTTGCTCTTCTTCAGAAAATCTTTAAAAACGTAGTTTTTGTAGAAAAAAGTAGATTCGTTCCCCATCCCCTCCCTAATTGACAAGTAGTATGATAAGAAATGTTAAAGTCTTTACGAGAGATAGAAAAAACGCCGGATAGTTTGTGACTGAAATGAGTGCCTGGGTAGAGAATGAGACCAAAATAAAAGACAGGTTCGACATAGCGAAGGTGCTTACCTCTCTCTTCTCCAAAGTTTGTCCAAAGGTTTTTGTGGAAAATAGAAAATAGTTTTCTAAAAATGCACTTTTTTATATTTCTATGGATAAATCAGGTATTTGTATCGTTAAGCACGGTTAAATCATATTTTATGTTTAAATGGCCATAAACATTTACTCAAGTCTGCGTCAAGCATCGCTGAACGTAGAACGCCTACCAACTCCTTCAGCTGTTTTAAAGGAGTCGATTGTATGAATAGTGAGCAGTCATATTGCAATCATAAAAGTGAAAATTATTCCTCTATTATTTACTATTTTTATTCTTATTTTTATATACTTCTGATTATACGTCTTATTATCTTATAATTTCTTATTATCTTATAATACTTCTTATTTTTATTGCTTGTAAGAATTAATTTCAATTTTTATTTATGTTTCTTGTTTTGAATAGTGCTTTGACAGCATATAGTTTCGTTATACTTTTGAACGTCTTAAGCCCCCAACAAAATACCTCATAACCCTGGGTATGATTTAAACTCCTGGCCCACAAAAAGACTGGTGTTGCTTGATGAGCCATATAATCATTTTTTCCCTTTTATTTATGATTTAGGCTTCTTGTATTTCCTATTAGCCAGATTTTTTTCTTTCATAGACTATTAGACTATTTTTGTTGTTTTTACTGTTTACAAAACCTTGCTTCGTCATGGCTCCTTGTT
This sequence comes from Artemia sp. Qi Xiang Cuo, assembly GCF_049724085.1. Taxonomy (NCBI): domain Eukaryota; kingdom Metazoa; phylum Arthropoda; class Branchiopoda; order Anostraca; family Artemiidae; genus Artemia; species Artemia sp. Qi Xiang Cuo. The sequence continues at coordinate 14,075,582 of NC_142795.1, forward strand.
TTATTTCTATGGCTTTCCACGGGTCCATTTCAAAATGTTGCACCATAGCCTACTTATAGCACCACGCATCAAATATTACCGAATGCTCCACAAAGAAACAGGATATTTGAAAGCAGATCTCTCTCTCTCCCCCCCTCCTCCTTCTCCTCTCTCTCTCTCTCTCTCTCTCTCTCTCTCTCTCTCTCTCTCTCTCTCTCTCTCTCTCTTTGTTCTTTTTTATTTATTTTTATTCATTAAATCCCGGAAGACCTTGCTTTCCTTCCTTTTTTTTTTTACCGATTTACATTGTTTCGTTTTATATAATTCAAATAGGTTGTAAAGACACAAAACTCAATATTTTTATTAGTGAATTTCCATGGCTAGAGTACACAAACGAGTTTTCTTTTTCAAGCAGTCTCTTTGAAACTGTTGCAGGGAGGAACGCAAGAGTGGGTAAGAAACCCTAAATGTCCCTTAATTTCATTGCAGTTCTTATTAAAAGTATCAATTAAATTAGGTGTTTCATTATTGTCCCCCCCCCCCTCTATTGGTTTTGACTATTGGCTATTGGTTTTTCTTAAGATTATACAGAAAAAACATTGGTCATCTATGACTTTTTAGCCTCCTAGTTTTTCGGTAACTCACCGGATAAATCAACCCAACGTACCCCAACCCCCTATTTGTTTATTTAATGATTGAATAAAAGTTTTAAAAGGCTAAAAATATACTAGAATTCAGTAGACTGTATGTGACACTCTAGTGCTAAGGGCAGAGCATTAAAGAGGAACGAAAAAAAAAGAAGAAAAACAGACATTTAAATGAACAGTCAAGTCGTAAGACGAGCAGGTATTTCCTCAAATATGGGTGGGATTCTCGCCCCCTCCCCCTCAAACACTCTAAAAGTCGTAATGTCATTTGGGCTTCATAGTCAACGATACGTATTTCGAATTTTTTATGTATATATTTGTCATTAAGCAAAAAAATAAATCTCGTTGCCAATCAAGTTTCTAGAAAACAAAACTATTTCCTTCGAATAATGCA
>NC_142795.1:14234601-14351193 GCF_049724085.1 Artemia sp. Qi Xiang Cuo
TTTGGGTTGGGGTAGAGGACCTCACAACACTGTTCAATTGAAACTTGTGTATTATAACAACCACACTCAAAACCTCTTCCAAAATCTCTTCAAAAATCATATTTTATAATGTCTCTAAGTGTTTCGCCAAAATAATTCCATAAAATAGCTAAGACGATTTCGCCAAAATTACCCCCCCAAACGGAATTTCAGCATGTTCCTTTTGTTTGGCATAGCTGCGCTAATGCATTTCAAATTATTTGGAAACCTTTTCGCGCGCTAAGATCAAAACATCTGCCTCGGAAACGATTCTCTTGTTAGAACAACAAATTAATTCCCCTTTCGTGTCAATCAATCAATCATGACATCATGTGTGATCTAACTGTTTCTCGGTGACAATTCTCTTTGGAAATGCAAGGACATTAATTAACTTGACGTCACCTGTCAGACATTAATTAACTGTTTCCGGGAACTCGTAACATTTGGTTCGGAAACATCAACAAATACTATTTCTGGATCATAACATCTGCCTCGAACAGGAAGGAAGTGTCATTAACTTTGCTTCGAACGACAACAACATTGACCCCATTAACCACGTGTTCTCCCTAATGACTCTGTTCAAAACAACAACAACATTGACATTAGCTGAGGGCGTGCCAAAAACACACCTGGAGAAAGAGGTCATTGACCGATTACGCAATCATTTTCACTAATGACTCTATGCCCATATATGGACTCCCGTCCGGAGTCAATAAGGCATCTCTACTACTATACACGTAATAATTTTACAATAAACCTATTTGAATGGAACAGAAATGAAGGCTCAATAAGGTATTATACTTTACTTCAAACATTTTCATATCTTTTGTTTCGCTTTTGATGCGTTTCTTATAAATAATTGAGAATTTTATAACATCTATTAACCTTAGTCTACAATTTGGGCTGAATACCTCTGATCACAAATACTATCAGAAGAAGCTATGTGTACCCATTCATGAATTTTCGATGATATTTTCACATTACTTTTCTTCTTATTTGTCGAGCTGAACAGCTTTTTTTGGCCTTATAAATGACATTTATAATTATAATTTTTTTATTTTTTTTTTATTTTTAATTTTTTTTTTATAATTATAATTTTTTTGGCCTTAAAATGACAAAAGTTTTTGTGTGCATGTATGTTTTTGTGTGAATGTTTGTTTTTGCGTGTGGGTGTTAGTTTTTGTGTGTGTGTGTGTAAGTTTTGGCGTGTGTGTGTGCGGGTGTGAGTTTTTGTGTGAGTGTAAGTTTTGTCGTGTGTGTGTAAGTTTTTGTGTGTGTGTGTAAGTTTTCGTGTGTGTGTGTTAATTTTCGTGTGTGTGTGTGATTTTGTGTGCGTGTGTGTAAGTTATTGTGTGTGTGTGTAAGTTTTTGTGTGTGTGTGTGTGTGTAATTTTTTGTGTGTGTGTAATATTTTGTGTGATTGTAAGTTTCTGTGAGAATGTTAGATTTTGAGTGTGGGTGTAAGTTTTTGTGTGATTGTTTGTTTTAGTGTGCATTTGTAAGTTTGTGTGTGTGTGTGTGTGTGTGTGTGTGAGTGTTTGTGTGTGTGTAATTTTTTTCGTGTGTGTGTGCAAGTTTTATTGTGTGTGTGTGTTATTTTTATAATGTGTGCGTTAGTTTTTGTGTGTGTGTGTGTGTGTAAGTTTTTGTGCGTGTGTGTAAGTTTTTGTGTGTGTGTGTGTAAGTTTTTGTGTGTGTGTAAGTTTTTGTGTGCATGTAAGTTTTTGTGTCCATGTAAGTTTTTGAGTGTGGGTGTAAGTTTTGTTTTTTTGTGTTAGTTTTTTTTGTGTGTGTGTGTGTATGTTTTTTTTTTTGTGTACTTTTTATTGTGTTTTTCTAAGTTTTTTTGTGTGTGTGTGTAATTTTTTGTTAGTGTGTGTAAGTTTTTTTGTGTGTGTGTGTGTGTAAGTTTTTGTGTGCATGTAAGTTTTTGTGTGCATGTAAGTTTTTGCATGTGGGTGTAAGTTTTTGTGTGTGTGTGTAAGTTTTCGTGTGTGTAAGCTTTTTTGTGGGTGTAAGTTTGTGTGTGTGTGTGTGTGTGTGTAAGTTTGTGTGTGTGTGTGTAAGTTTTTGTGTGTGTACGTTTTTGTGTGTGTGTGTAAGTTTGTGTGTGTGTGTGTAAGTTTTTGTGTGTGTAAGTTTTGGCGTGTGTGTGTAAGTTTTCATGTGTGTGTGTAAGTTTTGTGTGTGTGTGTAAGTTTTTGTGTGTGTAAGTTTTTGTGTGCATGTAAGTTTTTGTGTGCATGTCATTTTAAGATCCGTAAAAAAGTAAAAAAAATACCATGTTAAAAAATTCAAGAAAGTATTTACGAAATGGGGAGGGGACTCTTTGAGGTTGGAAAATGGGTTTAGGAATGAAATTATGAAAGGAACTTCTTCACAAAAGATATAATAAAGCCATAAAAAGTATTTAAAAAAATGGAGAGTGGACTCTTTGGGGGGGGGGGGGCGGGGAAGTCTTTGGGGATCCGGGGGCCCTTGAGCACCGATTGGTCCCTTGGGAGCCCGGGGGGGGGACCTTTGAGGACCGGGGGAGGGCCTTTGGGGGCCCGGGAAGGGCCTTTGGGAGCCTGGGGGACCTTTGAGGACCGGGGGAGCGCCTTTGGGGGGTTGAGTATGGCCTTTTTTGGGTCTGGGGGCCCTTTGGATGCCTGGGGGACCTTTGGTGACTGGGAGAGTGCCTTTGGGGACTGGTGGAGGGCGTTAGGGGGTCTGGTGGACCTTGGGAGCCCGGGGAGACCTTTGAGGACCGGGGGAGGGCCTTTGGGGGCTCGGGAAGGGCCTTTGGGGGTCTGGTTGGCCCTTGAGTGCCAATTGGTCCTTTGGGAGCCCTGGGAGCCCGGTGAGGGCCTTTGGGGACAGGGGGAGGGCCTTTGGGGGGCTGGGGGGCCCTTGAGTGCCGATTGGTCCTTTGGGAGCCCTGGGAGCCCGGTGTGAGCCGGGGGGGGTCCGTGGGACCGTGTAGGCCCGGGGGCGGGCCTTGGGGGGCCGCGAGGGGCCCTTTGGGGTCCGATGGGCCAGGTGGGAGCCTGGGCGGCATTTGGGGACAGGATGATGGCCTTTGGGGGTCCGGGGGGTCCTTTGGAAGCCCAGAGAACCTTTGAGGACCGGGGGCTTCCTTCGGGGTTGGGGTAGGGGGATTGGAACCCTTTGGGGTTGGGGTAGAGCAATTGGGGCCCTTTGGGGTTGGGGTAGAGCAATGGGGGCCCTTTGTGTTGGGGTAGAGCAATCGGGGCCCTTTGGGTTGGGTTAGAGGACCTCACAACACTGTTCAAATGAAACTTGTGTATTATAACGACCACACTCAAAACCTCTTCCAAAATCTCTTCAAAAATCATATTTTATAATGTCTCTAAGTGTTTTGCCGAAATAATTCTATAAAATAGCTAAAACGGTTTCGCTAAAATTACCCCCCAAACGGAATTTCAGCATGTTCCTTTTGTTTGGCATCTCTGCACTAATGCATTTCAAATTATTTGGAAGCCTTTTCGCGCGCTAAGATCAAAACATCTGCCTCGGAAACGATTCTCTTGTTAGAACTCCAAATTAATTCCCCTTTCGTGAATCAATTCTCTATAGAACAACAAATTAATTCCCCTTTTGTGTCAATCAATCAATCACGACATCATGTGTGATCTAACTGTTTCTCGGTGACAATTCTCTTTGGAAATGCAAGGACATTAATTAACTTGACGTCATCTGTCAGACATTAATTAACTGTTTCCGGGAACCTCATAACATCTGGCTCGAATAACAATAACAAATACTATTTCTGGATCATAACATCTGCCTCGAATAACAATAACAAATACTATTTCCGGATCCTAACATCTGCATCGAACGTGCACTTACGACAACAACATTGATCCCGTTAACCACGTGTTCTCTCTAATGACTCTGTTCAAAACAACAACAAAATTGACCTTGGCATTTTGCCTCGGAAACAATAACAACAACATTGACATTCGCTGAGGGCGTGCCAAAAACACACCTGGAGAAAGAGGTCATTGACCGATTACGCAATCATTCTCCCTAATGACTCTATGCCCATATATGGACTCCTGTCACGAGCTTTAAAAAAAGTGTCCGGATCGGGATTCGAAGGGGTATTGTACTCGTGGGAGCTCATGAGGCATCTCTACTATCAGTTATATCACTTATATATCAGTAAGAAACACTAAAACGCAAAAGTAATTCTAATTTTCGCATTTGGGTTGTAGGAACTCGCGTTGTTCCACACACATATTTTTTTATTTATTTTCCTGATTTGTGCAAATTGCAGGTATGCTTAGATTTTCTGTCTTCGATTCAGGGGCAAATGATGCAACGACCTTTTTATCACTGGAACCTGAATTAGATACCTGGATGAAATTCTCAGCTGAAAATCTGGTAAGATTGTCGATAAAATCACGCGGTGCTCGTGGGATCGTTTTGAGGGTTGCTGTGATCCGACCATTTTCTCATGCGGCGTTTTGTCTTGTAAGTAGAGTACTTACCGTTCGAAGAGTCCACTCAACTTTTTGTTGCGTTGCACATCATGATGGTCACTGATTTACTACTCTCATTTTCGATTGCTGCTGAAAAAAAAAATTGACGAAACAAGAATGACTGCTTTGTTTTTCTTCAGAACGTACAACACCAGGTTCAGATGGTCTCTAAATCCGATGATGGACGAGTTGGATTTCCTTGAACGACTAGAAAGGAAATAGGTGGTATTTCTCTTTTGTTCTTTTTCAACTTGTTAACGTAAGCCATTCCCAAGGGTTGTCTTCTTTTTGCATGTTTTAATTCACAAAAAATGTATATGGTAAGTTATAAAGAAGACATAATCTAATTTGGGTCTTCAAAATAAACTTGAATGTCTTAAATAAAATATCATTTTTTTGTAATTATCTTTTTTAGAATCATTACTTCTTATTTTTAGGATAGTTGCTTAAGAGCCTATAAAGCCAAGAGTCAAAAGAATTTTTTGAATCCTAACACCTCAAAAAGTGAAAAGTGGAACTGATATTGCATAAGCTCCTTTATCTTCTTCAAAAATTGCAGCTTCTATCTTAGTATTCCAGTTCCTTTGGGAGCATAAATCATGTGTCTGTTGTTCCCAAATTTCCCTCCAGTGCAAGCTATTAAAAGCAGTTACATAAGGCAAACAGATTTTATAAATAGCCTCAAAAGAAGTCCCAAGAAGTGTCATAAATGTAATAACATAAAGCAGAAATACTCTGAAAAAAGTGACAAAAAGTCCTTGAAATAATATATAAGATACTACTCGATCGTAATTGAAATACAATCTTGAAGATATCCACGAAATGATGCTGTAAATGTAAACTGATCTATATTTATTCATTTTTCCAAATAGGTCAGGTTAAAACTTCCTAACATTAATATTCCCTTCAAAGCCAAGTTTTTAAAAAAAAACATTATGCTCTGGAAAATGTTTGGAATTAGAAAAATCTAACTTAAAGTCCGGCTTATGTTACAAATTACAATTACTAAGCAAATTAAGGCGTATTTCTTTTCTTTAGCAGTAAGATCACCACTAGGAAAGAAGAGCTCTGAATGTAAGAAGGTGATATTCTTTTCTTTTGGAAGCTTTGAAAAGGCAATTAAGCTGCTGAAAATGTTCCCAATAAGTAAGAGGTTTTTGGAATGGAAATATGGTCTTTTTATTAGGAGGTTTTAACGCCCAGGTCGGTAAAAATAGGGATAGATGGTATCCTAGCTTAGCTGAATTTGTTGTAAGAAAAGAGTACAGTAATGGCTACAGAGTGTTGCAATTTTGTAGGTATAACGATTTTATTATAACCAATACAGTATTTGGTCATAAAATGGCCCATAGGTTAACACGGTATTCACGTGATGGTAAGGCAGCACACCTTATTGATTATGCTATTGTAAACCGAAGACTGGCAAGATCAATACAAAATACTAGGGTATATACGTGTGCTGTTATTGACGCTACAAGCAAAGATCACCATTCGGTAGTGTCTGGGGTAATTTAAAAGCTGAAATTTCGGAAGGGTAACTACCTCCCGGGAATCTATGATGCTGGTGGACTCCAGGAGGAGAATTTGATAGAAACTTTCCAGGAACAGTTGAATACTAAACTTGAGAGTTTAAAATTTGACAATTTGAAAGATGGATAGAATAATTTTTGGAAACAATTTGTGAAGTTACTGATGGTGTATTAAGAAGAAAAATAGGACCGCAGCTACGAGTATTAGTGAAAAAGCTTTATTTTTAATAGAGAGGAGAAGGAACTTGTACAAGAATTATCTGAGCAATAGATCATATGAAAACAAAAGGACTGCAAAGAAAGTGGAGAAAGCAGTAAAGTATGATATAAGAAGGTGTGAAGTGGAGACCATGGATAAAATTGCTGAGGATCTGGAAGATCCAGCTTGATGAGTGGTTTTGGGAGTTTCTTTTTATCAACATTTATAAATGTTCAATATATGCTTGTGCCAGGCAGAGTTGTTTCTTCAAAAATTAAAAGTACCGGCCCACCCCTGGCCTGCCGCCGCGGGTCCCCGCAATTTTTAGGTTGGCTCTTCGGCCGCCACCGCAGCCCCCTCGGCCATCAGCTGCCCCATGGGCAACCCCCGGGTGGGGGGGGGTCCCCATTTCAAATTAAAAATGATGTTTATTAAATGTTTTGTAATTTTTTAGGTAAAATAAATAAAAAAAATGTGATATTATTTTGAGTGTATTTATTGTTTAATAGAAAAGTTTTTTTTCTAGTGCCTATTTCAAATAAATGTTGTAATTTCTTGTAAATAAAAAAAAAAAATGTGATATTATTTTAAGTGTATTTATTGTTTAATAAAATAGTGTTTTTTCCTAGTACCTATTTCAAATAAACGTTTTTGTTTTTGTTGTAAATAAATAAAAAGAAATCTCAATTAAGTGTATTTTTTAAATATAAAGTGCTTTTTTCTAATTTTTTTATTATTTGTAAAGTGTTTTTATGTCAAAAATAAAAGAAAATATGATTCTTTATTGGTTTTGTTCTTTTAGTGGAGTAGTAATAGTGAAATTATTCAGTCATCAGAAATCTACAATCTACAATTAGCTTTAAGTGCGGTTTGGATGCAATCATAAATTCGTATCAGTTTATAAAACATCAATTAGATTATTTCTACGATGCCCAATGAAGTAGGAAGAAGTTGCACTGCTAGCTGAAATAATCAATACTCGTAGTTCACTGTTTATTAAAAGAGCAAAAAATACTACAAGTATTGCAGTGTTTGACAAGGGCCAAAAGATAGAATAGAAGTTATTGAAACATCGGGGTTGGTGCAGATATAATTAATACAGTGACTTGATGTTTTGGACATTATTAAACCAAACTCATGGCTGATTATTGACGATTTAGCTGAATCTATTGAACAAAGGTCCCAGGAAATGCTACAATAGTTTACTGTTCGCTCACATCTTGAACAAATTTCCGTTACTCTAGTTCTGCACAATCTCTTTCATCAGAGCAAGTGTATGCGAACACTTGCTTTGAACTGTACCTACTATATCATCTACAGAGGAATTCGTGATTCTTTTTCGCTAATAACTCTCAATAAACAGATATGTACCGATGCCCCCAATTGTTTGTTTCAGCGTACACCGTGCAACCAGGCATAAAATAAACCCTATGGCTACATTCTATTGGATCTTAATCCAGACACACCCGAGGATTTACGTGTAGTCAAAGATATCTTTGACAATGAAATTAAAGTATATCTTCCCGTGAACAGTAAAAAAAGGTTATTAGTTGACATCATGACACTGAAGAAACCAAATGAATATAGAGATTTAATTTCTGTTCTAAGCACTTCAAAACCCCCACTTAGGACAGCCATACTTAAACATGGTATTGACAATTATTTCATTAATCTAATATCTGAACTTTGTTTAAATTTAACCGAGGGCAATGTTAAACTGCCAGAAATAGTTAAGCGACAGGCAAAGCAACATCGTTCCATTGTACGTGCCTTGGCTTGTAAAAAGAAAAGAAAAAAATTAAAAGGAAACGTCTTCTTCAGGTGTGTGGTAGCTTTTTTACACTTTTACTGCCAATAATTGCAGGACTTTTAAACAGTTTTCTCTAGATGGCTAAACCCTATTAATTGACTCCAATAGAACTCGTTCTTTCACCAGTGGAACACTTTGAGGACAATCTGAGGAAATTCACTAACAATGAAAATATTGACGATGATAAAAAACTACTTTTACTTCAAGATTCACTTCTTTGAGTGGACAAACATACTTTGTCGATTGGATAAGCGCTATCGTGCAAGACCAGTTAATGTGAGTGTCATTGATTACAAAAAAGAAACATCTCTTCAAGATTCTTCTGCTGCTGCTGGAACAAAATTAAAAATGGTGGTGGAGGATTTGAATTCAGTAGTGTCGAGCATTGGCAATATAATGCCACACTCATATCGTGAACAAAATAAACGACTCGTGACATATCTCATGGAAAGTGGTTAAGATCATATTCAACTTGATAGCAATGGGAAACGAATTATAATTCAAGGGAAGAGTTATAATCTACTTGATTTAATCCATGATATGGTTACAAATCGTAAAGGACTTTTATCATTTGACATTCATCTATACAACTTTCTAAATACATTCAACTTCACCAAAAGTCTTATTAGCAATAGGCAAATTCTAAAGAAATTAAATGAACATAGTCCATCGTCATCATCATCAAAATTAAAACGAGAAGAAGAAGAAGAAGAAGCAGATGAAGAAGAAGAAGAAGAAGATGAAGAAGAAGAAGGAGGAGAAGAAGAAAAAGAAGAAGAAGAAACAGGTGAAGATTTTAAATTAATCTTGGAAAATACTAGCACACCTAGTAGAAACATTGATTTGATGAAGACGAGACCGCTGATAGCTAGAAAAAAGCAAAGACGTACTTATATCAGCTCAATGTCATCATCATCAACCACTAGTAAGCAAAAGAGTAGTGGACGTTTTACTATGTGTTTAAGTTCAAAATGGTTGAAGTTCTGAAACGTGTTTCTGAAAATATTGGTGAAGTGGGAAGTTTAAGTTCCCTCACAACTCTTTCCAAAGTTATTGGTGTTGACACTAAAAGTGTACAGGATTATCTACAAAATGAATCAAGTTACACTCTACATCGAAATCAAAGGCTTCGTGCTAATCATTATCGAAAAACCAAAGCCTTTTCCCCATTGTACATAATGCAAGCAGATCTCTTAACTCTAAATGTGATTCAAAGGTGTCACAGTACCCCATACTAGTACATTCTACTTGCAATCAGTGTTTTTAGTCGCTATACGTATGCCATTCCATTGCGGACAAGGAAAGGTGTTGAAGTTGCTCAGGCTATAGAAAGTATTCTTGAACAGGATTCGTATTAAAAAAATTCAAACGGATCGTGGTAGTGAATTTTTTAATCCACGTGTCGACAAAGTACTAATGAAATATAATACAGTGCTATATCAAAGTCATAGTCCTATAAAGGCTGCACTGGCCAAACGATTGATAAGAACTATTCGATTTTAATTTCAAGATATTGTACTTTGAAAAATACGGCTGCTTTTATTCATTTTTTAGATAGAATAATGTTTATTTAAAATCAACGAGCCCATTGATCACTGTCAGACTCAACCACAATGGAAATCCATCATGCTGACCATAATACATTTGACACTTCTATTAAACAATATTCCAATGAAGTGATTATGAAGAAAAAATTCAATGTTGGTGATACTGTTCGAATTAATAGAACAACTACTTTTATTGAAAAGGGCAATTACTTGTGGTCCACTGAACTTTTCAAAGTGACAAAAATCCTAGACACCAAGCCCATAACATATTGTCTACGAGATGAAGAGATTCTCGGCGGCTTTTATGACTATGAACTGTGAAAATTTAGAAACAATAGTGAAATTTATCAAATTGAAAAGATATTAAAGAGCCGTACTCGCAGGGGCAAGAAACAGTTGCTAGTTCGTTGGCTAGGATAAAACTCTTATTTTAATTCTTGGATCGGTGTTGAAGACAGTAACAATACCCATTGATTTTTAATGTAACATTTATGCCCAATGTCTCCGACCCTCTCTACAATGATTTGAATAAAACAAGTGATTTTTGGACAAAAATATCCTCCGACATCAAATTCGATGACGGAAAGTATGAAGTTGCTCTTGTCGATTGTATTCTTAAAATACAAATGATATCCTGATAAAGGATCGTGTTTATGAGATAAAGTTATAACACTCGATTGGACACTATTTGTCGAGTATGAATGGGTTGAAGCACTTAAATCTAGTGAGTATCCACATGTCATATTGAAACATAAAGAATATGGTACTATGACTGATATGTGTCGTACAATCAATAGAAAAATCTCATATCGTATGAATGGTTCATTCCATTTTAATTATTCAATGGAACACGATAGGATTTACATTAGCTCACCTGTTGACACTGAAATGAGTCATCTCAATGATAATCTGAGAGATGTTCTTGGCTTTAAACAGAATATGATCAGTGGCAAAAACGCTGGAACTGTTCGCGGGATGAATCATGTTATTTTTGCTGATTATCCACCTGTTTTCGCCTCGGACTCTTGTATGTTTCTTTATGCATCCTTTGTGGAGACATCGAGAGTTGATAATTCAAATGTCCCCCTCTTACGTGTTCTTGAACTAAAAACAACCCATGAACATGTTCATCACTATAATATAAATCATCTTCAGTATGTTCCTGTAAACACTTCATATTTGGTACTCTGTCAAAAGTTTTAGCTCTGATTACATGTCATTTTTGACCCATCATCACTGCTTAAGATGAAAAATAGAAAAATTCCATTTGTCTGTCCTGATATCGACTGCTACGTTTTTGCTCTGAGTCCTTGTCAAATAGGCAATGGATTGAACTATTACAAGGGGCGTACTAAAATGTCTGTCTATGGTCTTGGTAGTTGGTTTGCTAGGCTATTTCGTTCTGCACTACCCCTTGCCAGAATATGTCTTGTTCCTGCTACATCAAATTTTGCTGCCTCAACACTACAGGAATGGGGATCGGGTAAAAATTTCAACGGGAGTGTTAAAGAAAATATTAGATCTTCAGCAAGAGCCGTTGGTGAGCAATTAAAATCTCAGCAAAATGGGAAGGGATTAAAAAGGGTAACTCCCAGTACTGCCGATGCCCTTTCCTATGAAAACTGTATCCTGAACAACTTGTTCAAACAAATTAATGTATTCATTAATGGAACATTGATGAGCACTAGCAATAATTTATCCGACTATGCAAGCTACATACAATTTATGATGATGACTCCAAAGGCATATAAGAAGTTGAGAGGTCAGGCGCTGGGCTATGAATATAGATCAGGTGTTGATACTGACGGTGAGTTAACTGCTGCAGTGACCCAGGAGTATCATCTAGTTTGAAAACTAAATCTTTGGTCATTTGAATTTCATTTAATGTATCCCAATGGTTGCCTCCTAATGTCAAAATTGACACAAAGTTACAACTAGCTCCATCAAATTTCATTTTGAGAAAAAAACTTTCTGCAGCACTTGATGTAAATGCCATTATCACTTCAGCAATTCTTCAAGTTCGAAAATGATAGGTTATGAGCTCTGTTGCATTGACAGTGGAAAAGCTAAGAGCCAATGGTTAAAATATTAAACTTCTTGTCCCCCATATGTTCACCAATCAACGTCACATTACCAATTGCTCTTGCAGTTATACCAATTCATCATTTATCAATGGAGAAATCCCATCAAAACTCGTTTTGGCCTTTGTGAAGAATGCTAGTGCCGTTGGATTCTGGACTGCATCCCTCCATGATTTTAATTTTTTTGGTATATCTAGCCTTGTGTGCAAAGTGAATGGAATTCCGCTGTACACTCTATCACTTGATAAAAAATCCTATAGAACTCTGTATGAGTTGACCATGCAATCCCTAGATCATGATTCACAACTATTTGAAAATTGTATAACCTACTCAGTGTTTTCATAAAATCATGGTGTAATAGTTTTGGACTTGTCTAGCACTCAAGATATGAGCATAGTACGAACGGGGACGGTACGTTTAGAGTGAAAATTTGCCAATGCTTTGACTGAAAGTATCACATTAACATCACTGAGTCAATTTGAAACCCATTGGGAAATCACACCTGACGGAAGTGTTCTACTAGACCTTGCACCAAGAACACAGACAAAATATTCGGCTTATTTAATATGGATTTATACATGTCCCAATATAAGTCCTACTGTATACCATCGGACTTCATTGAAAAAATTCCAAGTGTTTACAATGTCCTAATCATTGTTAATAGCAGTCCATCGAGTTTGAAGACAGGTCATTGGTTATGCATCTTTCAAACAGCGAAAAATATCGAATTTTTTAACCCTCTTGGCTTATGATATAAATTCTACACTCCACACATCAACAACTTTATTTAGAGTAGTGGGAAAACTATTATTCAAAATCAGAGGAGATTAAAGGATTGAACGACTATGACATATGGCTTTCATGCACTATTCTTTTTCATGTTCAGATGTCGTGGCTATACCTACAAGCAGTTTCTCAGTATTTACATTGACTCTCCTCGATTGAACGACTTCCTAGTGGAAAATATACTTTCAAACGCGTTTAACCCTTTCAGTCACCATGTTCTCACATGAGAACATCACAGCTTCGCTTGGTCTTCTTGGACCCTGTAGGTGGCAGCGATACTCGAGTATGCGCTCCATAATAATAAGTAATGCGAAAAGACACTGGCGAAGTTTCAAACCGATGATGCTAAATTCTGATTTTTAGCAGTATTTTGAAGTTGTTGCACATCCGTACTCGAAAGAATGGATCTACCAGGTATGTTTTCATGCATTTTTTTTACCAGATTTACCATGAAAATACGCGAAAAAAGGGGTTCATTTGTCCTTTTCAGTTAGTTACCCCATCTATAAAAAAGTTTACCTCGCTAGTGCGTTGGATAGATGCCGCAGATTTTTTCGAAGTAGCGTGTTCTTGGGTAAGGACAGTGTGACTTGATACTAACTTTTCTAGTTCAATAGCAGCATATATGGTACAGTCAGAGGAACATACTTTTGGTAGTATTATTTGAAAACATCAGTGATAACTTTTTCCTGTCAAGTCGCTATTCTGTAAAAGCGACTCACTATCTTCTTTTCCAGGTCCATCCAATGATCGACCACGTCGAGTTCGTCACGCTGACATACTGAATGTCTTGGACGCGATCGACTCAGACCTTTCAGAGTTATCGGACCTACCAAACTCAGATGACGAAGGTGAAGATTGGGCGTCAGTAAATCTATCGCAGCCACACGATACGGATGAAGATTCATTATCGGAAGTTGAGGATGATGAGCCGCTCCTCCCCCCGCCTCCGAAAAATCGAAAACGCAGACTCGTATGGAAGAATGCGATCTTCTCGAAAGTTATCAACAATGCCGACCCGGCGCCGCCGCCACTTGGTCCCGAGGAGCCTATAGACTACTTCAAAGAATCTTTTGATAGTGAATTTTATGAGTTAGCCGCCGAGATGACCAATCTTTATTCTGTACAGAAAACCGGCTCAAGTTTGGGTACAACAGCCTCTGAAATAAGAAGGTTCATAGGTATTCATATAGCGATGAGTGCTTTTAAATTCCCAAGGTATCGCATGTACTGGGGTAGTCGGACTCGGATACCTCTAATAGCAGACGCCATGAACTTCAATAGGTTTTCGCGTCTCCGAAATTTGTTTCATCTGGTAGATATCCTCTCTAAAGACCCGGAGAACACCGATCGCGTATGGAAGGTTCGTCCGGTTATAGACCGGGTCCTGAAAAAGACAGAAAGCATCGTACCTTCTGAGTATGTATCAGTCGACGAGCAAATGGTGCCGTACACCGGTGCATTGGACATAAAACAGTATATCAGGGGGAAGCCAACACCGTGGGGCATAAAAATCTTTATGCTTTGTAACAGTAACGGCATCATACTCACTTTTGATGTTTACCAGGGTAAGAAAACTATCCTGACGGAAGAGCAGAAGCAGTTCGGACTGGGACCTGGAATGGTACTAGCTCGTGCTGGTCGCGTCCAGCTTCGCCCGCATACGAAAATATTCTTTGACAACTTTTTTACGAGTATTCCGCTCCTTGAAGAGCTTGAACGGAAAAGTATGTATGGCACCGGCACGATCAGAGCGAATAGAGTTCTTGGCGCAAAGTTGGAATCTGATACGTCTCTGAAAAAGAAAGGAAGGGGGCGTTCCACGAGCTAGTGAGTGGAGAAGTATGTCTGATCAAGTGGATGGACTGTAGATCGGTGATAGTCGCTTCTAACATGATTGGAAGCGGCAACGTAAAAAACGTGATGAAGTGGTGTAAGAAAACGAAGACAGAGGTACAAGTGACGCAGCCGGAAGCTATTGCGGCTTATAACCTGAGTATGGGTGGGGTTGATAAGCTTGACCAGATGGTATCCTACTATAGGACCCTCATTCGATCAAAAAAATGGACTTTGAGACTCGTATTCCATTTGATCGATCTTGCTGTAGTCAACAGTTGGCTTGAATATGTCGAGATTTGCAAGGCACAGAATATGAGACAAAAGAACATTGTCGATTCGTTCACCTTCCGACTCGACATAGCAGAGACTCTCATTATGTCTGAAGACACTCCTAGAAGAAGAGGCCGACCCAGATCTCTTCCTTCAAGCGAAGAGGAGGAGAGTGACGAAGAAGACTCGGTTGCCGAAAATCGTAGGAAACGAAAACTCAAATTTCGTAGGCCCTGCTCCGCCGTGAAGAAAGATTCCTTTGCTCATTGGCCAGAAAAATTTGCCGCCCAAAACAGGTGTAAAAATGCCCCCTGTATCATGAAGACTAGGTTCATGTGTACCAAGTGCAACGTCCCACTTTGCCTGGAAGAATCGCGAAACTGTTTCGCACAGTTTCACAAACCTAAAGAAACGTAAAAGGATCATTGTCAATTCAGTTTCTCGTTTTTTGTACTATATTTGAAGTCTCAGTTTTTCATTGGTTTTATACTGTATTTGAATAAATTTGGTCACACTGTCCTTGCTCAAGTACATGGTGGAAAAGAAAGAAGACGTTCAGAAAAAAATCTGAAAAAATTCCTGGTAAGTACTTATCCATCACATGGTTGACTTTCGCTACTCTCATAATTTTGACCTTCCAGGCTAAAATTCGTGACTGAAAGGGTTAATATTGATTTTAGTGCCCTACGAATAAAATGTTCTAAAAATGTATGTAAAATTGTTTATTAATAAAAACTAATGGATATACATAATAAAAACGACTTTTCTACTCTTTAGATTTCTTCTTCTACTACTTATAGGTAATGGTCGAGAACAAATAAAGTAGATTAATCACCATAATTCACTCCATACTGATCATGCTGTCTTTGAATGTCAGGATTATGATTTCTACAGTATAATGTAACTTCACTCTTATCACGTCTCTTTGTATTTTCAATGATACTAATGTCATCCATTTTGTAAAATTCCTGTGTTTCAATTTGCCTATTTGATGCAATGTCACATACAGTGTCCATAAGTGGTGAGTCACATTCTGTAACAGCCAAATAAAAATCAGTAGACTTATAGCCATAGTAGCCATTGTCTTCACAACGACGAGGTAAAAATAAAATTCTTTTGTTATTCCAACAGTTTATTTGTAGACCGAGTTCCTCCTCCCAAAACAACTTAGAGCCATGACAATGCCAGTCTCTCAGCAATAAATTAAAATAACGCGTAGGATTCTTTCGAATCATACCCGGATATGTATTGTTCCACTGATTACATTTATCATAGTGACAATTAGAGCATTTGGTCCTCTAGGGTGAGAGTCACATATCTCTTCAAGACAGGAATTACAACCTTACATTTGTACGGCATATGCTCTATGCAACTTACACGGGTTGCATAATCTACTCTTTTTATCATACTCATGTCTGTTGTTTTATTCCGTGTGATTTTTCCTTTACATGATGTTTGTTCAAAAAGCGGGGATTTCTGTTAAATAAATAATTCATATATTTTTTCCGTTCAATTCAAAGCGAGGATTTCTGTTAAATAAATAACTGTTATAAATTTTAAAATAGCTTTACGGGGTTTGAGGGACTCTGTTGTTTTATTCCATATGATTTTTTTATTACATGGTGTTCCTTCAAAAAGCGAGGATTTCTGTTAAATAAATAATTGTTATACCTTTTAAAATAGCTTTACGGGGTTTGAGGGTCTCTGTTGTTTTATTCCGTGTGATTTTTTCTTTACATGATGTTCGTTCAAAAAGCGAGGATCTCTGTTAAATAAATAATTCTTATATTTTTTACGTTCAATTGAAAGCCAGGATTACTGTTAAATAAATAATTTTTATACATTTTAAAATAGCTTTACGGGGTTTGAGGGATTCTGTTGTTTTATTCCATGTGATTTTTTCATTACATGGTGTTCCTTCAAAAAGCGAGGATTTCTGTTAAATAAATAATTGTTATACCTTTTAAAATAGCTTTACGGGGTTTGAGGGACTCTGTTGTTTTATTCCGTGTGATTTTTTCTTTACATGATGTTCGTTCAAAAAGCGAGGATTTCTGTTAAATAAATAATTGTTATAAATTTTAATGTTGTTTTATTCCGTGTGATTTTTTCTTTACATAGTGTTCGTTCAAAAAGCGAGGATTTCTATTAAATAAATAATTGTTATACCTTTTTAAAATAGCTTTACTGGGTTTGAGGGACTCTGTTGTTTTATTCCGTGTGATATTTTCTTTACATGGTGTTCGTTCAAAAAGCGAGGATTTCTGTTAAATAAATAATTCTTATATTTTTTTCCGTTCAATTGAAAGCGAGGATTTCTGATAAATAAATAATTGTTATACCATTTAAAATAGCTTTACGGGGTTTGAGGGACTCTGTTGTTTTATTCCGTGTGATTTTTTCTTTACATGGTGTTCGTTCAAAAAGCGAGGATTTCTGTTAAATAAATAATTCTTATATTTTTCCGTTCAATTGAAAGCGAGGATTTCTATTAAATAAATAATTGTTATACCTTTTAAAATAGCTTTACGGGGTTTGAGGGACTCTGTTGTTTTATTCAATGTGACTTTTTCTTTACATGGTGCAAGTGTTTTGGGGGAGATGGGTTGATTGCCAGAAGGATGTAGTAGCGTAGTTATAGTGGAGGGCGAGTTGCTAGCGAAAACCCCGTGTGGATGAGTTGAAATAAAAAATTTTAACAAGAAATAGCTGAAAAGAGTTTTGGGGGGTTTCATAATTTTTTGAATTAAATTGCTACATCTTGTATCTAAGTTATGGAAACAATAAAGAATTTGTTACTTACTTAGAATTTTGTCATAATTTCTTGAACGAAATGTCTGTTTATCCAGCAGGTGAATTCAAGAAAGAATTTGCTTCTTACTTACAATTTTTTCATAATTTCTTTAATGAAATTTCTGTATTCTGTATCCAAGAGGTGACCTCAAGAAAGAATTTGTTACTTACTTACTTACAATTTTTTCATAGTTTCTTAAATGAAGTTTCTGCATTGTGTATCCAAGAGGTGACTTCATGAAAGATTTTTTTGATTGCTTAAAATAGAACTATTATAAATAATAAATACATTTTAATACTAAAGTTATTTATTTCTTAAAATTATTAAAAGATTTTTTTTTGAGAAAAAAACAAAAAAAAAAAAAATTTTTAAATCAAAATATTAATTGGTTTTAAATCTAAAAAAACACCAAACGATGGTCCCATGGTAGAGAATAGTTTTTACCCTGTCTTATGGATTTATCACGATCAGGTATGTTCTTAGGTATCCACTGTGCGAAGAACCTAACCTCGTCTTCAGTACTGTGATAACCCCCTTCAAATTTAGGACACTTAAACTCTTCTAGATTGAAAAATGGAATCCTAGGGTCACACTTTTGAATTAAAACTTTATCTGTAGGTACATTGCCCTTTACGTAGAGCGCTTCAACCCCGAAAAAGCTGCAAGTTTCACTGACTTCCTCCTGAACATTTCTCAGTTCCCGACCAGCATTATTAAGTGGTGCAATCACTCTATCGTAGAATCCCAGTCTGTTTATATGACGTAATGTAGTACTCCACAAGCTTTTATCATACTCAAACATGTTATAGTTCACTATCCAATGATAACAGTCAATGAAAAACAGTCAAAGAAAAACCACACGGAATCAGGCAACAGAGTCTCTCAAACCCCGTAAAGCTCTTTTAAAAGATACAAGAACTACTTATTTAACACAAAAATTTCGTTTTTAATGGGCACCAAGTAAAGAAAAACCAAGCAAATAACATGGGAATTCCTATACACGCGAGCAAATAACATGGGAATTCCTATACATGCAAGCAAATATCATGGGAATTCCTATACACACAAGCAAATAACATGGGAATTCCTATACATGCATGCAAATAACAAGGAAATTCCAATACACGCAAGCAAATAGCATGGGAATTCCTATACACGCAAGCAAATAACGTGGGAATTCCTATACATGCAAGCAAATAACATGGGAATTCCTATACACGCAAAGAAAAAACGTGGGAATTCCTATACATGCAAGCAAATAACATGGGAATTCCTATACACGCAAGCAAATAACATGGGAATTCCTATACAAGCAAGCACATAAAATTGTAATTCATATACACTCAATCAAATAACATGGGAATTAATATACACGAAAGCAAATACAATTGGAATTACTATACACGCAAGCAAATAACCTTGGCATTCCTATACATGCAAGCAAATAACATGGGAATTCCTATACACGCAAGCAAATAACATGGGAATTCCTATACACGCAAGCAAATAACATAGGAATTACTATAAAATCAAGCAAATAAAAAGGGAATCGCTATACCCGCAAGATAAAAACATTGGTCTTCATATATATTCAAGCAAAAAACCATGGTATTACTATAAACGCAAACAAATAACAAGGGAACTTCTAAACAAGTAAGCTAAAAGCATAGCGCTTCCTATACGTGCACTACCATAACATGGAACTTCCTATACATGCAAGCAAATAACATGGAAATTCCTATACACGCAAGCAAATAACATGGGAATTCCTATACACGCAAGCAAATAACAAGGGACTTCCTATACACACAAGCAAATAACATGGCTTTTTACCGGATACTGAGACGTCAACTGACCCCGAGTGAGAAGGAGGAGTGGGCGCATGATCAGAAGAAGAAGAGAGAAGGAGGAATGGGTGCATGATCAGAAGAATATGGAGAATTAATAATCTGTTTGTTCACCGTTATAGATGAATAAACTGATTTAGCCGATGGAATGAAGTCCTATTCCTAGAAGTTAAGTTAGAATAAAAGAATGAGGTATAATGTTTACCAGGATATTGAATAAGTACCATTTCTCACCCTACCCTCAAAACTGAAGTCCTCCTAGCATTTTTTAAACTAAATACCTACCTCCATTCTCCCCTCCCCAGATGTGTATTATACAGACCACATCGGAGAGGTAAAGCTAGGTCAAGTCGCAATGTCATTCATTTGGCTTTTGTGTGTGCCCCAGTGTTTTTGTGTGGGTTCCATTGTAACTGAATCCCCGTGTAACTGAACCCTAAGCAAGTGAACCCCCATGCATCTGAACCCTCGTGCAAGTGAGACCTCTTTAACTCAACCCTCATGCAAACAATTCTGAGTGTAGCCTACTATTCTTTAATTACCAGCATCGTACATTTTTTTTAAATACTTATTTTTTCATTCTCCAGATTCAAGATTTTTATTTAACACAAATGAATAGATAAGCTGAAGTATTTAAAACGAGCCAACATAGACCTACGATCGCAATGAAAGGTACCTGTTATCAGAAATCTCCAAAATTGACCCCTCCTTCCCCTCTTCTATCATCCCCTGCCCCTCAGAAATGGGGGAACGAAGGGACCGTAAGATCCGATTTTAAATTGACAATACTTTTCTAACATTACTTGTGTATTATAAATACCACATCGGAGAGGTAAAGCTATGTTAAGTCACAATGCCATTCTATATTATTTATATCCTCATTAAGGACATTCAGAGCAGAGTTACGCAAATGGAATACCATTTTTGCAAATTGAGTTAGTTTTATGCGAACGATAAAATTGTGGCAAATCGAGATAGCTTTACGCAAATGAAATACCATTGATACCGCTAAAAATACATGCGATACTGAATGAGTTACCAGGTTGCTATAACTCACTGCTTATTAACACGTTTGACCAGTTTTGATTGGAATTTGTATTTTTTTGCCAGAATAAAAATCATGGATACATGTTTTTTTTTTTTTTATTTTTTTTAAACTGGTATTTTTTCAATGAAGCCCATAACACTTTGCAGAAACCCGTGAATGTAGGACTGAAAGTCCGTTCGTAGTATATCTGAATCCAATTACTAATCAAGTTAGTGTGACCGCCGCTCTCTCTCTGTTTGACCTCCAAAAAATGGGTGTTACCTCAGAAAACCCGTCTGCTAAGGTAAGTATCGCTCGTTGTAATAGGTGAACGACCCGTGGTAAGCCAATATACCGGTTACACTACACTGTATATTCATGCCTCAGGTCTGTGTAAGTGCATGTATATTTTCAAGTAATTGGGGCTTTACTACTGATGCAACCGTTCGTCTGTGTTTGCTATTAAATTCGTAACATATTTGTAAGCTACTTCAAAAGCCCTGTAGGAAGTGTACCTTGGCAGCTGAGGCATATAAGAAACTGTGGACCACGTGTGTAGAAGGGATCAAACAATTAAAACATAATGCGATAGAAAATAGAATTTAATTTATTGGTATCAAATACAGAATATAATTGCTAATGACATGTAGAGAAAAATGGCAATACAAAGAAGAAATGAGCCTTATCAATAGCTCAAGCGAAAATCAGCAGAAATATAATCTAATTTGATAAGAAAAGAATTAGAAAGGTTTTTTTGAAGATGTTAAGGTATAGCATCATACTTCTGATAAAGGAAATGGGCATGGGAGATTGATAGAAAGAGAGTATATTTGAGTGAGGATAAAGCCCCGAAAGAAATTTTTTTACTTTGACCTAAATAAAAAATATGGAGGCCCCAGAGGGACCAACACCACACCACCATTGTGGCCTACCAACACCACAAATTTAGAGATTAAAAGAAATTTTTTTATTGAGAGAAAAAAAATATTTGAGGCTTTGTAGTGCAGGTAATATATATAGTGAGATTTAACAAGTAATCATAAGAAGAGGTTGCATGTAAAAAACAAATTGATAAATATTAAGGTAAGTTGAAAAATGAAAATACTAAAAACTAAAGGCTTGCATAACTGGCATGTACTCTTCTAGTCTTGAAGATCCCCTAATTCTGCTTTGTGCACAAGTTCTTGCGTTTTTACCTTTAGAAGCGCCTTCTGTCTTGCCTCTAACCGCTTCATCACACCCAACATGCTTTTCAAATTCGACATATCTTCGTCTTCTGGCCAGTGGCGCCATTTCAGAAAATATGAGGGGGAGGAGAAGGCAAAGATCAATTTAGGACCCCCATCCTGACTCAAATTGTAATTACTCTGTCTGGCAGACTACTCTTCAAATTAGTCTTCGAAATGTTCGAATACACATTAAAGCAATGTAATTTATTTAGGTTTTGCCTTTTGCAATCTGGTTAGGGACCAAAAAACCGTTACAACATGGAACATTTACCACACAAATTAAAAACTGAAAGTACGTGCAGTTACTTAAGCAATGGATATCTCATTGGCTTCATTTTTGCAAAATTGTTCACAAGCTTTTTAAAACCGAGCTCCTTCACTGCAGCCTTTTCAGAGAAAATAAGGAGCAAATGCGAAAGTCACTCGTTGTCAATTGTTGTCTGAAGGTAATCCTTCGCAAATGTCAACACAGAGAAAAATCGTTCATTTGGCCATGTTGTGAGTGGGACTGTGATGTCTACCCTCGCGACTTTAAGAACCTCAAAATAAGCTTCTTTTAATCCTCCTAGGCCTTCAAAAATATCTAAAACGTTTATTGGTTTCTGCGATTACTGCAATACACATGCGCAATTGATCAGAGCTTGCCTTTACAGTACCATGACATTGATGCCAACCTTATCAAAACTTTTCACAATGTCAAGAAGCAAATATGCTTTCATTAAGTCTTCGGAATTGGGGTTAAAAAATTGTGTGGCTTATAGTACTGGCAGATGAACAGAAAAGCGTTCTTCAAACTTATTTACCACTGTCCAAAACCTTGTAGAACTCTCTTCACATTTTCTCTTCTCTTCTTGTGCCCTCAGATTCAATGCTGTGCTTTCCAAGTGTTGATGTCATCAAACAGTCCCTGAGTCTTCCGGATATCTTCTGAACTCATTTTGATTTTTACTGGTATGGTTGAAGCAAAAGCCCTTGTTTCCCACAGATCAGCTGCGTTATTAATATCCATCTCCTTAGACTTGCCGTATAGGACTCAAAAATACTCGACTTCACGTATTGTCTTCAGTTGGTTTTTTCTTATGGTGATTAAAGTGCAGGTGTCTGAAATGATCAGATATGGGGACTTCAGTTGTTTAGAAAGAGGGTTGATCATTGCAAGAACTTCGTGAATGAGATGCAAACTGAATATGCAGGGAAACGACTCTAGTTGATTCTTAAGACCTGTAGCTTCTGCCACTTCCTCCCTGTCAGAAGATTCTTGAACAACTGACCGAACTGCGAGTATGCAGTCATATCTTACCAAAATTTTAGCCTGTGATCTATGCCAGTAAGATTAACTTGTCAAACTGTCCTTTCAAGCGCTAGCTCGGACAGGTTGGCAGTTTTCTGGGCCTCGACAAACAACTGGTATCGAGTGTTACTATCGGAAACAAAACCATAACTGTTTGCAAAACTGAAAGTTTTGTTTTTTTGCATACAATCGCCAATAGCAAGGTTAAGTCTATAGTAATGACAGTGAGTGTACATCGCTTGCCGTGCTTTTTCCCAGAGACGGGCATGTACTCCTGAAATACGTCCGCTCATTACACTCGTCATAGCACTGCCTGACCCATTTTGATCAGTCAAGTCTGATACCCTTTATTTTGTTGTAAATAAAGTTGGCCAAACTCTCACTCTCAGCGTCAACCTTGCGCATGTGGCAGCAACCTACGGCTCTGTCTTTGATTTTCATATAGTACACTAGTACACAGTACACTAAGATCGCAAGTTGTTCCTGTTTTGCGAGGTCTTTTTTTTCCTCAGAAAGAAAAGCAAAATATTTTGCTTCTGACTTTTTTCGTGAAAGAACTTTTAATTTTATTTCCTCTCACCTAAATGTATTCGTTTTGGTACTCGTGTGACAAGTGATGGCCATAGGCCTTTCGAGAGCTGTCCTTCAGGTTTGGGTTGATTTCCGTTAAAAGACCTACCTTCTCAACAAACTTCCTTCGATTGGCATTGGACTTTCCTACATCATGGCCATGAAACGCAAGACTTTGCCGTCCAAGTAAGGGTTTAGTTTTTAGCAGAGTCTTTACATGTCGTCTGTTCTCTAATTTGTCCTTTTCCCGTTCTTTGGAGAGGCATGAGGAAACAGATTCGGCCGTCTCCGTCTGAATAGCTTTAAATTTGGTCCAAGAAATGATACATGCTTTGCGCCGGTCACTGCATTCGTGCTGCCTTACCAGCTCTAAAATGTCTTTTTACTTTCTCAATCTTACGTCGATAAATCCTCTTGCGCCATACCTTATCATAATATCATATAATAGCATGTTTTTAGTACGCCATATCATAAATTATGGGAGACAGTATAATGTGATAGGCTAAATCCGACTAAACCATTCCAAAAGAGATAATCTTCGAATGGGTGACTTCGCCGTAAACCTTTAAATGTCTTCAACTTACTGTTTTCTAATGACCTGTTGTTTGTTTCTTCAGGAATAAATCGAAAGCAACCAAAAAAAATTGAAAAGAAAGAATAAACTAAGAGCTTCAGAGTTGAAAATTGGGCCCCTCAAAAAATCAGGGGGGCCATGGTCTTCCCCCTGCACCCCATCCCCCAAATGGCGCCACTGCTTCTGGCTCCTCTTTTGTCATTTTGTTGAGTGCATCAACGGTTTTGAAAATGGCACCTTCAATATCAACCATTGAGTTGCTCATTTTTCTTTTTCTGCCAATCTTTGGAACCGGAGTTTCACATGATTAAGTCTTAATCGAGACTGTTGTACTTTTAGATAGATGACTTTTAAATAGATGACTCTTAGGGTTTTTTCTCTAGTTCTTCATGAATATATCTCGCAAACCCCTCCATCTCTGCTTGTATTTTATCACTGCAAGTTAATATTTGGTTAATAATATGGTCAGGTAACTTAGGGTAAGTCTAAGAAAGTAATTATATATTAAAAATGATCAATACCCTCACATGCCATGAAGGAGAGTTAAGTATGTAAGTAGCAACAACTTAAAGAAAATGTATATTTGCATATTGATAAAACCAAAAATATTATCTTTTACTCTAAAATTTAGAGACATTCACAAACATATTTTTTCCTTTTTATGAATTCAAAAAAGATACAATACTGCAGATATAAAAAAATTACCGTTTTATCTCTTCCTTTCACTGTCCTTTTTCATGAATATGCCAACAATGAGCCAGATTGATCTAGCCCTATGGTAAGGAGAAGAAGGCTGGAACGGATTTATTCACTTTTTCTTAATTTTGCTTACCATGGTAAGTAGGTTGGAACTCAGCACCCTAATTACAAACTTTGAACATTTTGGCATGCTAAAGCTTTTAACTGAACAGTAGTTAGAACTATGATTGACTTCATGATGGTAAAATTGGTATAGATGCAGAGAAGGTACCCCTTCGCTAATAATGCAGAGGTCTTGCTTAATGGAACTAGGATATAAAGTTGTAAGGTTGACCCTACAAGCAGGGTTAATAAATTTGGCAGCGTGACACAAACTGAGGCGTTGGGTAAGAAATCGGTACTCAGAATTCAGTGACAACTGATTTTATTTACAAAAGATAAAAAGAAAAATATTCTAATTCAGTTTATGTTGAATATTTCCAAACCTCTTCTAGGTCTAAGGATCTACTTGTTCAAATCTCCCAATGTTTCCCGAAAAGAAAAAGATTAAGTTAATCCTAAGCTAACGAATGTTTCAACTTAAAAGGGTTACACTTCAACAGCTAGTCAGGGCTTGAGTTCTGGGTTATTAAAATCCTTTAGTTCAACCTATTGTTGAGCTAAGCTAAGAATAACCGTACTTGTTTTTAATTCAAATTTTCATTAACCAAAACCAAGAGATTCTCTTATTATTTCTTGAAAAGGGTTTTGTATTCCTTTGACCTTTATTAAGCTTTAACTTTAGCAGGGAAACTTAATTGAAAATATCTGGACATAAAGGTTTAGAAATTCTTAAGCTGATAATATTGTTCCCCTTTTTCCCCTAACCTGCTTGTATAAACATTGAGGTCACCTTTGTATAAACATGCAGTGCGGGGTTAATGAAATGAAAGAATGATTAAAAGGGAACGGTGTTCCTCTTCGTATAAACGTCTGAAGATTGCACAAAGGGGGGGGGTTTAGTAATGTTATTGTCTGATAATTCTAATTTTCGGATATAAGGTCCTTATAAAGTCAAGCTAAGTCTCAAGGGACTCTAGGCTGAAAGAGGGGACGCAAAAATGGCTCTCCTAGCTTTTTCTTCTTGATTAAGGTTTCCTTCCCTCTTTAAATCCTCACTTATTAAAAGCTAAATTTCTGGGAAGAAATTTAATTTGGTTTATTCTAACCTTAAAAAAATACTTTTGTGTCCGAATGGCACAAACCTTGTCTAGGGTGGAATACTAATGAACTATAAGTCCCCAAATCATCAATTTTTCTTATATACGTATTAAAATTATTTCCAAGTGACAGACAGCCTTTTAGAGGTTTTTTTCTCTTATTTTAACCTTTATCTTCAAACTTTTATCCCCAAGGAGAATTTCAGACAGACAGTGGTAGCTTATCGTTATTACAAAGTAAACACTTACTCTTTGTTCGATTTCCAAAAAAAGACTACCCTGTTTTCGTTCCTGAATCCCTATTTTAAATTCTCTCTATTTTGCTCTTCTTTCCTGTCATTGGTCAGAGACCAGTTTGATGTCATCCTAATAATAGTTCTTTGTTCAAAAAGTTAGTACCCGCTTTCTCTATTAAAAACCCTGTTTTTGGTCATGTGATTCAAATCGCTTAATATCTCTTGTCGTTGACCCTTCGAGTTTGAAGCGTCAGTCCGCTATTTGTATTTGCATTTTATGGTCCTTGTTAAATCAAGGGTACGCTTGTTCAAAATCTAGCTAATGTTGTTTGTTTACTTACACAAAGAAAATTAATACTTAGTTACCCTTATCATTACTCAAAAGTCATACTTTGCTATCTTTAAAATTTAGTCAGGTTATGATGTATCTTTACCATTTAGTCAGGTTATGATGGCTTTCCCGCATTTTTACAACCTCCCACACTTAAAATTCTTAGTACAGTTATTTTTTTCTTAATGAAAATATAAATTGCTAAAAATTAATTTAGTTAAATATCCTTCTGTTCTACATTTACATGGAATCCTTGAGACTTTTGTTTCCTATAGTCTAACCATAGTTTTCTCAATGTTTTGAATATAATTCCAATAGAGACTACTCCTAATAATGATAGAAATAGATTAAGGGTATTGAAAAAAAGTCCAATGGCTAGCCGTTTTCCTTCCTTTTTCGTCCTTTAAGGAAATGTGCATTTTTCCTAGCTCAGCTATGCCAATCTGCGTCTTGGTGTTGTTCTGAAAATATATAGAGATTAAATCTTCAAATTCTTTGCTCCATTCGTTTTTTATACCAGTTATGGAGAGGTTTCCTTCTAGGCTAATTATCGATATATTTAAAGGTGCCATTTCCTTTGTGATCTGTCCCCTGTACATTCTGTGCATCTTTGGCATTTATACAGTTAGAGAACATTCTTCTGGCAATTTCACTATTGAGCTGCCTTTTATATATGTGAATTTACTGTTTTTTTCTGTTTTACATTCGAAATGTATTCTTATTTCTTCTTTGAAAGGAGATGTGATTAAATACTTTTGCCCTCCAATTCTTTGGATTAAGATTTTATTTTCCTTTATAATTTTGAATTGACACTCTTTATTAATTAATGCATTATTTTCCATATAGTTTTCTAAACTGCAGGAGTTCATTTGTGTGCTTCTAATAATAAATTGGTGGTTGCATAAAAGTGGTATACTCTTTAAATTACATCTATTTTCTATATTGTCATCTTCTAAAAAATATCTCGTTTGATCTTTACTTAACCCAAAAATTTGAACTCATTTTCTATTTGAAAGAAATACGAAATGTTTGACACTGGGAACGGAATGTTGAACATTTCAAACATTCTGAACCCATCTTGTTTATTTGATATAGAGAAATCACAAATAACCAACACTTTCAATTGTTGTGTCGCCACATTGCAGCTAGTCGATTTATAAAGTTCCAGTAAGTCGTAACGTCTGTAATTTACCGATATTCTATAACCTATTGGTAGTGAATTTTCAATTTCGAAAATTGTCCTAAGCATGTCTGCCGGATTTGTGACAATGAATAGGAAACTTTTATTTTCTGCTTGAAGAATAGAAAGGATGACTGTTTTTATTTTCTTTACTAGCTTTTTTATTTGGATAGAACCTTTTGTCATTTCTCTGTTAATCTGTATTTTTAGGAAATTTATGTCATTAATTTCTTTTGATATATACTCGATAATTCTTTTGGAGGTCCTTCCCAAAATTTCTAAGTTTTTGTTTGTTTCCATTCTTAATTCTCTGTCGAGGTCACTTACTAACAATATAGATCTGTCCGACATGTGTAGTAACCTTTCATTTTTTTCAGTTAAGTAGTCTACCTGATGAAGAATGTTTTCTACATTTTCTTCGGTGGCTAGTCCTGTGACCCATCCTATTGTTTTTCCCAAAAGTGGTAATAGACTTCGTTTGTTTCGATTTGTATTATCCGTCATTAATGATTCTAATATTTTGAGAATTCCATTTCCCTCACTTAATATATTGCTAACTTTATTCCTCCTTAAACATAGATCACAATTCTTTACTGCCTCCTCAACTTGGCAGTACATATTTTCAAAAACACAACTTTGTTTTAACTTATTCAAAGTTTTTACAGTCTCCATGTGTGCTCCTAGGAAAAGGCTCGTATGCATAAGATTAATGATTCCTCAAATTAGTTTTTTTGGTGGGATGATTTTAAATTGATGCATCTGTTTCCTTTTTTCTGAGTCGTCTATTGCATACAATATTCCTTCAACTAGGATCAACTGAAGATCTCTTAACCATTTCACAACAAAAGGATTCCCTTCCCCCAAATTTGAAGTTTCTGGTCTGTTGTTAATTTGAGCTCTGCCCGAAACGTCTAATTTTGGAAATTCTTCCTGCGGCTTACCCCTCTTGGTGCCTAGGTCTGCGGGTATCCCAGACCCAGCCCAATTATCCTTGCTAGTGACCCTTTCTATAGTTCTAGTCTTTGCAAGCTCCACCGCCAAAGCTTGTCGTATCCATAACGGCTCATCCCTCTCCAAGTCTGAATCCCTGGATGTTTGGGATTCAGCCCGATTATCCTTAGTGCCAGTATCTTCTACAGTAGCTCTGGTCTTGGCAATTTCCGCCGTCAGAACTTGTTCTTTACAGGGTTCAATTTCAATCCCCTCAAAAATTGACCTGCTGCTAGTAACACACGCATGCGTACTGCCC
Source organism: Artemia sp. Qi Xiang Cuo (assembly GCF_049724085.1). NCBI lineage: Eukaryota > Metazoa > Arthropoda > Branchiopoda > Anostraca > Artemiidae > Artemia > Artemia sp. Qi Xiang Cuo. The sequence goes on from NC_142795.1 coordinate 14,263,394, forward strand.
TTTACTTTTACCTCTTTCAGTTTGCCGTGGATAGTCCCAGAGGTTAGGCATCTATCCCTGTACCCAGGCTTGTTCCCTCTTATAGAAGGAAACTCCTTTTCAGTATTACTACTGAATTCATCTCCTTTCAATGGTATGATAGCTCCGGGAATGTTTGAGCTACCTGTATTTGACTCACATCCCTCACAGGGCCTGATCAAACCAGTCTGGCTCGACTGTTCATTTCTACCCTCTTTAGACTTTTCATTATTTTTATCTATATCCTGGGGAGATTTTAAGCCTAAGAGTGTATTTTCTAACCTTATTATTTCATGAATTGCTACCTTAATTTCAGGGTCCTCTAATTGAAATCCTCTCATCTCTTCTTTACCAATCCCAAAAAAATCAATCGGTTCCTCGTCACCTAATAAGGCTAAATATTCCACTTCTAACTCATCAAGATTAATTGATCTATTTACCTCAACAAATTGTGAGCTAGGGCGACTCAAATAGTCTACTGGGTTTTTACTGGTGTTAATGTGGTGATATGTATACAAATCGTTGTCTAATAGAACCGCGATTCTATATAATTTTGAGTGAAGATCCTTTGATCTTTTAAGATATGTTAGTGCTGCACATTCTACAAATATGTGAGTTTTCGCGGCCCATAAATACACTTTTTGGAAGTTCTTTAGACTTTGTACTAAGGCAAAAAGTTCCCTGTTGTGGTTATCAAACCTAGAGGCTGCGCCACTAAGAACCTTCGAATAGGTTGCCACTATTCGAAATCTATCTGTTGTTTCGCATTGTTGCATTAAAATTGAAGCAATAGTTTATTTCCGAGGCATCTGTGACAAGGTAAAATTCTTTGTCTTTATCAGGAAATTCTAGAAAAATACTATTTGGATTTAATAATTCTGTTTTAATTTTTCAAAGGCTACGCTTTGTTCTGGGCCGAAAATAAAAGGAACTTTTTTTCTAGTTAGTCGAATTAAAGGTTCGGCTAATTTTGCGTAATTATGATAGAATCCCCTGTAATAACCTGTTAAGCCTAAAAATGACCTAATTCCTGTGACGTCACTTGGTGGTTCTAATTGCTTTATAGCTTCTAATTTTTGTGCTTGTGGTTTAACTCCTTTTGTGGAAACCCGAAACCCTAACAAGTCACATTCTTCCAAAAAAAATTGAGATTTATTAATATTAAGCCTTAGATTAAATTTTATAGCCTGTTTTAAAGTTTGTTCAATATGTTTCAAATGTTCTTCAAAGTTTACTGAAGTATGTATTGTCAAGTCATCTACATAACTTGACAAAAATGAAGAAAATTCGGGTCCATATACCTGATTTAAAAATTCAACAAAAGCGCGGGGCGAGAAAACGGATCCTTGTGGCACGTGTTTAAATACATAAGAAATCCCTTTATTTGAGAAACTGAAATATTTTTGGCTTTCATCAGCTAAGTTACAGTGACTAAACCCATTTCTAATATCAATAGTTTAAATGAATTTGGTTTTATTAGATAGATCAGAGATGACCTCTGAAATTCTTAGAATACCCCACTGTGAGTCTTTTATCACCTTATTTATTGCTCTTAAATCTATGAGAAACCGACTATTACTTTCATCCCACAAGTTTTTTGGTGGAATTTTCCCATCCTTTCCTGGTTTTCCTATGCAAAATATTGGAGCTGTATATTCAGAGCGTCTTATTTCAATTATTCCTACTCTCACCATTTCGTTTATGTGTTTTTGTAAGCATTCTGTCATTAAAAATGGTAAAGGGAATTTTTTGACACACTTAATAGGTATATCTGGGTCTATTTTTACCTTATATCCTGGAAGGTCATTTTGCCCTACATCATAAGGTCAGTTGCAAAGGCTCGTTTCAATTTTAATAAGACTGTCTCTACTATTTGTTTTCTTTCTGAACTTAACGGACCCGTTTTAATTCTCTTTAGAAATTCACTGTCTTCCCATCCTATTTTATCCTCCTCTATAGAGGGATTCCTCTTTATTTTCTATTACTCCTGCTGCTAAGAGAGTCGCATCCGTTAAATATTCATTGTTTATCACCTCATATGAACCAACGGTTTTACATCGTGGTAAGTTTAGAGGTTCATCGCTAGTATCAAAATAAACTTTTTTTATTGCATAGTTATAAGTTTCACATAGCAACGGAGATAATTGTCATTCTGTCTGAATATTTGGGGTAAACATTATAGTGTTGCTATGAGCTACAAAGGGTGCTGAATGATTTGACATTTTGGCCTTAAAGATTTTGAAACAATTGGCCTGAATACAGACCTGATTCGCTACATATGTCAATCCCCTTCCCGAAATTTCTTCCGTGAAATAGGCAAGGGAATTCATTCCCTCCGTACCTGTATTTTCTAATCAAATGTTATTATATTTTAAATTAAACGTACAATCCAATTTGTTTAACAGATCATATCCTATAATTACGTCGAATTTCAAGTATGGAACGACTAAAAATTCCAAAATAATCTTTCATTCCGTTTTGCCTCATCTGTAATGCAGAATGCTACATTTATCTCTCCTATTAGTGGTAAAGTCTCTCCACTAAAAGATTTCACGTTTCGGGAGGATGGTTTGAAGCGTCTACGAATCTCTACTGGAAATTTTTGAAATATTTCTTCCTTTAATAAGCTTCTTTGACACCCGCTATCTACAAAACATTTTTACAAAATTTTGGTCTGCTAATTTAGCAGTCCACATAAATGGGAAAGAACTTTGTTCAGTTTTATTTTCCTGTAACGCACTAAAACAAATATCTTCATTTTGGTTTCAAAGAGGGTTTGTGATTCTATTTTCAGGCTTGGAACGTACCTGCTCCAACTCCTGCGTTCTTAGTTTTTTTTCAATAAAATTTTGTGCCATCCATTTGTCTTCACTATGCCCAAATTCTTGGCACCTTATACATGCTAGACTTTGCCAACAATCTTTACGATAATGTCCGGGTTTTCCACAATTCTTGCACTTTGGAACTTTGCAATCCACTTTCATGTGTCCCAGTCTCCCACAATTAAAGTAGTTTCCCTTATAATTGCCCTTGTTTTTATATTCTACTCTGTGGTTAACTCCAGGTTCTTTAGCGGAGTTTCTGTCTCTTGAGTCTACTACTGCTGTTCCCAGGGACATATCTGGGGAATCCCTATATATTAAATCTATTGCTTCGAATCTTTTTCCAAGTGTTGATAATTCATCTTGGTCGTCTGAGGCCTTAGATTGTTCGAATACTCTTCTTCCAATGGAAGGGAGCATGTCAACCTTAAAAATACTCATCGCAATGTCGTTTGCTCTTATACCAGGAGAATTTGTTCCATAATCTATCGCCTTTCCCCTGATCCGGGAGTAAAATTGGTGTACTAACTCAGATGGCCTTTGTTTTTCAGAGAGCAGCTCTTGTAGTTTTTGTGCAGCTGGTTTTTCATGTAAAAAGGCTTCTTTTAGAAGTTTTTCTAAATGGTCTAAATCTCTTATTTTGGGAATATCTAAACTTGATGCGAATCTTTGTATCTCTCCTCTTGTATAACAGATAGCTTGATTTATCATAGCAATATCATCTTTTCCTAAACTCCTCTGTATTTGTTTAAGTGTGATAATCCATGAATGGATTTCATTTGGATATGTTAGTAAAGAGAGGGGGGGCGCTTGCTCCACAAATAGGTTTTGAAGCCTGTTTGTGACTGGAGCGTCTCCATATTGCTCCTGTAGAGTGTTTATTTTAGCTTTTGCGTCCTCTTCTACTCTTATTCTCTCCTCTTGCGCTTGTCGTAGTGCAATTTCTAATTCTTTAATTTTGTTTTCATTGGAACTCATGATGGATCTATTTTTTCAATTCTTAGCGTTGGAAACAGTTTGATTCCTTATAGTGCTTTAAGTCGCTAAAATGGGTCTATTTATAAATTGTATGAGAATTTTCTCAGTACCTTGGTTTAAATTTACCCTCATGTTTAGAATTATAATTACACACTCTTGAGGATGATTAACCTATGACCCTATTTAGGTAAATTACAGACGCGGATATTAAAACTTGTAGCAAAGAGAAAGAGAAGGAGAAGAAAGAAAGAATCTTAGGAAGATAAAAGATAAAAGTCTGTCTGAGCTTCGCTCTTAGGTTAAAATTTCCTTTAATGAACACTTTTTCAAACTTTTCTGTCTTGGATAGGTTTGGAAAACTGAACACACACCTTCTTGTGAGGAAAAGAGGACTAAATTTTACCAAATATTGTGAATTTAATTATTCCTCCCCCACTTAAACGAAAGTTGCACCGAACTTGAGTACCGCTGGCAACAGTTGTAAGGTTGCCCCTACTAGCAAGGCTAATAAATTTGGTAGCGTGATACAAACTGAGGCGTTGGGTAAGAAATCGGTACTCGGAATTCAGTGACAACTGATTTTATTTAAAAAAGAAGATAAAAGTAAAAATATTCTAATTCTGTTTTTGTTGACTATTTCCAAACCTCTTCTAGGTCTAGGTCTAATGATCTACTTGTTCAAATCCACCAATGTTTACCGAAAAGAAAAAGATTAAGTTAATCCTAAGATAACGAATGTTTCTACTTAAAAAGGGTTACATTTGAACAGCTAGTCAAGGTTTGAGTTCTGGGTTACAAAAATTATTTAGATCAAGATATTTTTGAGCTAAGCTAAGAATAAGTGTTCTTTTTTTTAATTCAAATTTTCATTAACCAGAACGAAGAGGTTCTCTTATTATTTCTTGAAAAGGGTTTTGTATTCCTTTGACCTTTATTAAGCGTTAACTTTAGCAGGGAAACTTAATTGAAAATATCTGGACATAAAGGTTTAGAAATTCTTAAGCAGATAATATTGTTCCCCTTTTTCCCCTAACCTGCTTGTATAAACATTGAGGTCACCTTTGTATAAACATACAATGCGTGGTTAATGAAGTGAAAGACTGATTAAAAGAGAACGGTGTTCCTCTTCGTATAAACGTCTGAAGATTGCCCAAAGGGGGGGGGGGTAGTAATGTTATTGTCTGATAATTGCAATTTTCGGATATAAGGTCTTTATAAAGTCAAGCTAAGTCTCAAGGGACTCTAGGCTGAAAGGGGAAGCACAAATGGCTCTCCTAGCTTTCTCTTCTTGGTTAAGGTTTCCTTCCTTCTTTAAACCCTCAGTTATTCAAAGCTTAAATTTCTGGGAAGAAATTTAATTTGGCTTATTCTAACCTTAAAAAACTGCTGTTTTGTCCAAATGGCTCTAGCCTTGTCTAGGTGGGAATACTAATGAACTATAAGTCCCAAAATCATCAATTTCTCTTATATACGTATTAAAATTATTTCCAAGTGACAGAAAGCCTTTTAGAGGTTTTTTTCTCTTATTTTATTCTTTATCTTCAAACTTTTATCCCCAAGGAGAATTTCAGATAGATAGTGCTAGCTTATCGTTATTACAAAGTAAACACTTACTCTTTGTTCAATTTCCAAAAAAAGACTACCCCGTTTTCGTTCCTCAGTCCCTATTTTAAGTTCTTTCTATTTTGTTCTTCTTTTCTGTCATTGGTCAGAGACCAGTTTGATGTCATCCTAATAATAGTTCTTTGTTCAAAAAGTTAGTATCCGCTTTCTCTATTAAAAACCCTGTTTTTGGTCATGTGATTCAAATCGCGTAATATCTCTTGTCGTTGACCCCTCGAGTTTGAAGCGGCAGTCCCCTATTTGTATTTGCATTTTATGGTCTTTGTTAAATCAAGGGTACGCTTGTTCAAAATCTAGTTGATGTTGTTTGTTTCCTTACACAAAGAAAAATACTACTTCGTTACCCTTATCATTAATCAAAAAGTCATACTTTGCTATCTTTATAATTTAGTCAGGTTATGATGTATCTTTACAATTAAGTCAGGTTATGATGGCTTTCCCACATTTTTACAAAGTAAGGAATAAGTTGTAGTAAAAACACAGATTAAGGACCCCCTGCAGTAAAAGGTGCAGAGGTACCACCAAATACAACCAAAATATGCAGAAAGAAATAAATTGTTGATATCCTGCTGCTACTGGACAACACCCCGAAAACCCAATGGACTAAATAATGTATAGAAAGAAATAATGCAGGATGACGCAGGATGAAATCTGAAAATTTTAGCTGAAAATACAATGCTTGTTTCTCTTTGTATAAGAACCTGAGCAACGCTGATTGTAACTGAGTAACAATCAGTTACTGATTGTAACATCAAGAAGATCTGGGACACAAAATGACTAGCATCCTCTTCATACTGTGAGCCTACTTCTTAATTAGTAGGCAGTACTAATTTGCCTGGTGGCACATATTCTGCACAAATGACATGGAGCATAATTTACACTCATTGTACAAGGCTTTTTCTGATTATACACAAAAAAACAAATTTAAAAAAAAATCAGAAAAAAATCAGATAAAACTGCAGTTGAAATGTGTTAGCCTAACTACAATTATGTTGTATATAATGAAGAAATAATTATTGTTTTTAACCCTTTTTCATACAGCCAAAAATAAGAGAAAAATGTCTCATCTTTGAGGGTTTGTGATGAATGGCGGATCCAGAGGGGTAAGGGGGGCACCCCCCCTCCCTAGCGTAGTCTAAAGTAGTGAAATTTACTTAATTAACTCAAGTTTGCGTTAATTAAACTTGCTCCTAACGTAAGTTTATCGGATCAACCTTTTTTGCATCCCCCTAAAAAAATTTTTGGATCAACTTATTTCCCCCCCCCAAAAAAAAATCCCGGAATTTCCAAGTAAAAGGATTATTATATTTCGAAAGAGCACAAAGAAAGGCATCAAGTGGCTCACCTTGTTTGAGTATATTTTTACTTGTAGGTCAGTAATATAAACTGCCCCAAATTTACCTAGAAATGATAAAGGCCTAATACCTAAGAAGGTATTTTAGAAAGTTTTAAAGTAGGTTGGTTTCAAGAATAAGAAGGTTCCTAAAAAGGCTGAAATGATTCGGCTATAGGCCTAATTTTAAAAAGTCTGAAAAAAGCCATCAAGCAGCCTAAATTATCTCCCTTGCTTCTGCATCAGGAATAAAATCTGGTATATAATTTAACTCTGAAAGAATGCAGAATTGAGAATTGAATAGCAAAGGTCCATTCTTTTCATAGACCTACAGCCAGATTTCTGTATGAAAAGGTGAATTTACCCCCGAAAAGACTGAGGCTGTAGAAATAGGCCTAGTTGTCTATCCTAAACACTAAAGAGGAGGAGAGCCAATCAATTAATTTGGCTAGACCTGACCTAAGTGCACCTCTGTTTAGAGTTTTGAATGTAATCATTTCAATAATAGTCGATTTTCCTAAATAAAAAAACAATATCAGTAAAGTTATAGTTTAGCTACTTTTTGCTATCCTTTTATGTAAAAGGGACATTTCTAGAATTCTGAGCAACTTTACTGGTAAACTAGCCAATTCACTCACCATCCAAATTCATCTCCTTGGCAACGGCCGTCCATGCATTTGAGACTAAATTCTGGTCTTTATGTTCTTTAATCCTAATCCTTATGTTATAAATTGCTGGATAGCTCTGTACAATCAAAATTGATTGTTCAACATCCACATTTTCTTTTTCCAATTTATTGTTTATAGAAGTTTATTGTATTTCGTTTTGCGAATATCTATCGTGCGAATAAAAATTTACTCGGAGTTGAAAGATGCGAACTGCGAATTGTGGACGTGCGAAGCTGAAAATATTTACCTGACGACGATGAATTCGCATAGCGTCAGCGAATTCGCTTTCTATGGGCACCGAGCTTTAGACGCCAGGTGCGCGGAATTATTCAACATATTTGGAGTCGTCATCTTTGCGCAATTTCACTCTTTTAACTTATGTGGAGCGCATAGTATAGAACGAAGCACCCAAACATTTCTAGGCTTGTTATTTAGCAGCACTGATTTTGGTCGTCTTTTTAGATCTAGTCAGTATTAAAAGGCACGACGTCTGGGAAAGGGGGTCATCACACGAATTCAAAAGTGGTTGTCCTTGCCTTCCTTGCTCACTACAGCATAAAACTGGCCAAAATTAGCTGTGATTATTGGCTATTTCGACAAAGGAAACACTGGAAAGGCAGTGCGTGTTTGCCTGGTATCAGGAGAGCTTGGGCTCGAATCTCATCTGTAGGAAATTTGCTATCGGTGGATCTTCTCTTAGGAGATCAAGGTAACAAAGAAAATACTTTAAGTATGCAGTCCAAAACTTCTAAGTCTTACCAATCCATTTTTTTTTTAATAAACAAGGGTTTATTCATCAACCAAAAATAACAAAATCCAGAAGCTAAGCTTGTAAAGGAGATCACTACCCAAACTAGGCCTAAAAAAAATAAATAAAAATGAAAAAAAACCTATCACATAAAAATAACTAAATACGCGACTATACCACCCCTACTCAATAATATCTCATCAATTCTCAATATTCAACATATTTATCCTTGTCCTTCTCAATCCATCAACCAAACACAAAAAAAAATATTAGTTAACTAATGGCAAAAGAGACCGGAGAACTGACTCACTCACTCCCATATACCCTATAACAATGTTCTTTTAACAGACTTCTAAATTCAGAAACATCCGTCACCTTCTTTATCCCTTCTGGCAGACTATTCCAAGCACGAGGGCTAACATGAAGGATACAAAACATTGACCTAGTTGTCACAGGTTTAGGTAGTCTGAATTCATTCGAAAGTCTTAAACTATAAGAATGAAAACTAGAAAAAGGCAGAAAAAAATCTTGAAAGCAAATTGGTAGCATTTTATTCTGATGTTTAAACATAAAAAGAGCATTATAAAACTTAATCAATCCAAATAGTGGAACAATATATAATTCAGCATACCTTACTCTAACCGAGGAACACTTATCATCTCCAGTAAGTACTCTTACAGCATTATTCTGTAATACTCTAATCTGCGATAGATGACCCACAAACGTTGACGATCAAACCAATATACAATAAATCAAATACGGATGAATAAGTGAGAAATAAACCATTTTGAGAACCGGTCTAGGGATAGGGAAAGTACGCTTTAGCTTCCTTACAATTCCGAAATTTCGGGTAACTCTAGCTGCAATTTGATTAATATGGTCTTTGAAACTCAAGCATTCATCAACTATCACTCCAAGAAACTTCACTGCTCTGACACGTTCTATAGCATTCCCATCAAGTTCTAGTTTCTCTATCCAGGGATAGTAATTTACACTTCTCCCGTAAATCACAAATTGACTTTCCTTATGGTTTAATTTAAGTTTACTAACTCTCATCCATTTCTCTATTTGTCCCATTCCCTTTTTCAGAACTAGTAGAAGTTCTCTTTCTGTCCTCGCAGCAACTGTAAAATGTGTATCGTCAGCAGAACTAGGAATTATAATTCTGTTACCGCGATCCCCTTTGTCCGAAATATTTATATCTTCAATGCACCAGTAAATATCATTTATACAGATCAAAAATAAAAGAGGTCCCAAAACTGACCCTTGAGGGACGCCAGCCTTGACTCTCTGTGGGCTAGAGGTCTCACTTTCAATTTGAACAATCTGCATACGTTCACTCAGGAATGATCTAACAAGTTCCAAAAATTTTCCACGGATACCACAATTATCTAACTTCTTTACTAAAATTTCATAATCCACACAATCAAATGCTTTCATTATGTCAATGAAAACGGATGCAACTTTAAGACCACGATCTAAATGATCATTAACAAATGTCGTCAAGAAGATCACTGCTTGCTCAGTTGACATTCCTTTCCTAAATCCAAACTGACTAGATCGAAAAAAAGACCTAGATTCTAGGAAATTAACCATTCTTACATTTATTAGTCTCTCTATTATTCTAGAAATAACAGGAAGAAGCGAAATGGGCCTATAATTATCTAAATTCCCACTATCACCCCCTTTAAAAAGCGGTTTCACTTTCGCAATCTTCAGACAATCGGGGAAAATACCTGACTTAAAACACTCATTTATTAGCATTACCAACTGACTAGAAACAATATGATAAATAACACGGAAAGAATTCACAGTCATGAGATCCGATCCTGCTGCACTGTTTTTCATATTTTTAACCACTTCAGACAACTCACTTAATTTAACCGGCTTTAAATAAGCAGATACTTCGCTCTTATCAGGCAGGAATTGTGTAAAATCGCCATCCTCAGCCAGGACTGGGATACTGGATACTACATTAAGGCCCACATTAGAGAAATGCTCACAAACTGAATTGCAACTCACGCTGTCCGGAAGCTCCGAGGGAGACCAACTAGGGTTCGTTACAGACTTTATAAGTTTCCAAGTCTTGCCTGGATTTCCCTCAGCTTCTTTAAACTTAAAAGCCAAATAATCCGTTTTAGCTTTCCGAAGGAGACAATTTAGCATGTTATTATATGCTTTATAATCATCCCTAGTAGTTGTCACTTTATTTTGGATCAATTCCTTCTATAAATGGTTTCGCCTTCTCATACTTAAGAGTAGACTCTTAGTAATCCATGGTTTCTTTGCTGATTCATATCTATAAACTCTTTTAGGTTTAACACATTTCTAAAGCAAACCTGTTAATGCCCCGTACCATTTTTCAAATTTCCGATTGATATCATATTCCTCTTGTAAAAAATTGAATTCAGTCTTATCAACTTCTAATTTAAAACAGACAACAACATCAGAATCAATAATATGCCTAATGACATTACAACGATGTCCCTTATTCAACTGTAGGACTTGCGGTACTGTTATCATTGCTCCAAAATTATCTGAAACACTATTAACCACAACAGCAGGTGACTTATATTCAGTATTTACAAATATGTTATCTAATATTGACGCTGAATTCTCAGTAATTCTTGTACAGATATTTATAGTAGGATTCAGCCCGTAGCTAAGCATCATATCCAGAAACTCCTTAACTCTCTGACTAGAATGTAGACTTTTCAAATCAATATTAAAGTCACCACACACAAAGCACGGCTGTCTTGTTCCACTCAACAGGTCCAGTTGCTCTTCAAACAGACTCAGAAATTCCACAAGGCTACTAGACGGAGGTCGATAAATAATAGCAAGAACACATTTAAAATTTTGCTTAGATACTTTCACAACCATCGACTCAAACACCATTTCCTTATGTTTAGTAAGGGAAGGCATCGGCAAGACATTAAAATCACTCTTGATATATGCCGCTAAACCTCCATGTTGGTGCAGTTCCCTGTTTTTTAAAACCAGTTGGTAATTAGGAACATCTAATAGGGATGACGTATGAGACTTCAACCATTTCTCAGTCAGGGTCAAAACCTGTAAACCTGTAGCGATGAAAGTTTTAGGGCTGTGGTTATAAAAGAAAAGGAACTGGGCTTAATTGTGGTCATAAATATTGACCGCGTCAAATATAATATCGTACCTGAAAGCAGCGAACTTACACTTTATAGGTTCTCCGATAGCGCCGCTTATAGCGCTAAAGATTGTGCCAACTAGGCTAGTGCCGCCCTTAATTGAAGGGAGAAAATAAAATGTTTGGGAATATAAATATGGCCTCGTTTTCTTGAGCTATCTGGCGATCAGATTCCCTGCGAACGTTCTTGGAGATTTTGCGAACTAGTTACCTGTTTCTAGACTACATGTAGACATATAAAATGAAATAAACACAGGTAAAAAACAATAGATTTATTGAGACTTACATATTTAGGTGAACAGCAGTGAGTCACTTCCAACGACAACAATGGTGACTGAGATAAAATAATCAAAGAATTTCTAAGATCGTACGCCGAATAATTCTGTCTGAATGGTCCTGCTTCCGAATTACGGATCTTTTCAAAAAGCATTTTTATCCCACCATCAAATGTACTTTTTTTCGTCCTGCGCTGTGAAAACTGGTACAAGATTGGTTCGAGAGGCCCAAGTATAAGAACCCTTTGGTCAATAATCTGTCTAAAATAGTTTTGATTATGCAGACGTTCACACACTCTTATCACTGAAGACTTCATGCGAAAACATTGTATTTTGTAGTTTTTTTATTACCACTCTTCTCGGTGAAATTCAAAAGCCTCTCCCGTGATTAGCGCCGAGTTTTGGCTGGAACTAAAAGGCGTTTTTTCTTTATGCTGATTAAGAGTTTAGACTCTTGGAAACGGGATTTAAACTTAATTAGGGGAAGTCAGAATTATCTTTAGAAGGAAAGAATCTTTGTATTTTAAATATTTCACATGTTACTCATGGTACATATTACCCTTCCCATTAATTAATGACGTCCCGTCATTAGTACTTGCGTCATTAGGGCATTAGTTTCTGAAATGTTCGCAATTTATTAACTATTTATTCTACATAATTATTTTATATCTATGTTATGGCTTAATCAGGAGTGCTAAAAAATTTTTTTTTCTTACTTTTCTTATTTTATTCTACATCCCTATCTGAAATTCATCTACCGGACTAGGATTATTCATTGTTCTAGGCTAGCTACTATACTAAAGATTTTTTTTCTACATCTAGCACTGATTATTTTTACATTTCCAACAAGGTCGGGGCTATTCTACCTTCACATTTTTTTTTGCTGTCTATATGGCACACTACTTTCTATCTACGCTACATTGAATGAATAACCTGACAACGCAACACATAACTCTATCTGGACATCTAACACTACATACAAGAACGATTTAAAACACACAATATTGGGTTTACCATATTCACTGGTAACATTAAAACACTTTCACTGGGGATGTTTTGCTACGCAACGTTAATGATGGGATATTGGGATTTTTGAGTTGTCGAAGTTATTAAGAAGTAACATATGTAAATTCACATCTATTTTATCACGATTCGAGTCTTTAGTGTACTCAATCCTTGTGTTGTAAATTATTGTCCTTCACTCTTTTCGTCTTGGCAAAATTTTTAAAGCACTTACGTTATGGTTTCTTCATGGAACAGTTCGAGCCTGATTGTGTTCACACGACAAGCTTTCTCTAATTGTCAACTGGGAAATGATGCTTCCCACTACAGGTGTTGGGATATGCTATCAGGGTTAAATTCTCACCTGCTTTTTGATAGTTCATAGTGTGCCTTATCATTAAGGGGTTGAACACTGGGAGTGCGTTTATTTTCTTCTCAGCATATCATTTTTGGGATATTTTGAGGCACGTAGAGAATGTATTCTCGCATAAAATTGTTCATTTGTGTCTCTTATAAAATTGTTAGCTCATGGCTTGCGTCTATTAACCTTTGCGGTAATTCCTAGGTTGATCATGGGGGAATTATAGTTTGGGTTTGGAACAGGTCGACATCAAACTATAGTGACTCCTTCAACATATTGTCTTTAACTTGTGGGAGGGGTATAATGTCACTGAGGGGTTGGTCACTGGGGTTAATTTTGGTTTCCAGGTCCATTGTTCAGAAATTATCTCGTAACATTTGTGGGATAACAGAGATATAAATTTTCCACGCAGAGGGGATAGGATGGATTTCGAGTGATGGTCGAAAGGGATTCGACGTTTAAGTCTCTGACACATAAATAGTTTTTGGGGTCATCAAATATCGTGACTATACGGTCATATGGTATATGGATCCATAATGATTATCAAAGGCGATATTTATGTACTTATATCTTGTACTGATCGATGGGGTTCTCAGCATTTATGTGATTATATAGTTCGATAAGGCACTGAATACTAAGATTCAAATAAAATTTTACCTGATACGTAATATGGTTTGTGGTCGAAGAAACAATGATCAAAGGTAACTGTTGTTTTCGTAGACGAAGTTGGGATGAAAATTGCCTGGAGTATATGGAGAATACTCTTCGTTGGTTGAGGTATGATGAAAATAGATGCTACTAGGTTGTATCTGCACTGGGCAATTCATTGTAATGCTCGATATACAATATGTCAATCCACTTCCGGTAATAAAAATAACGAGACAGAATCACACGTTCTTTGAAGTGAATACTTATAGTAAAAATGAATCACGTATTGATTGGGTACATGAATTTTACGCTACGAGACAGAGTTAAGTAAATACACTAATGATAGTACAGAAAACGAAATTTTTACCGTGTTGGTTATAATAAAACGACATAATTCCCATTGGGAAATTCAATACATAGAAGTTTCTTCTAAGTTGTTATAGCCTAACGACAATATAAAAGATTAATTCTTTAACTTTGAGTGTGCTCTGTTATTATGCTTTTTAATAGACATTACTACATACACTTTATTTTAACTTCTTTCAACACTTAGTTAATTTTACATTAGATTCAAAATAATCATTTAAACAGAGTTTATGCTACATGGTTAATTTTGAGGTCTAATTTTACAAAAGATTTCTTGCCTGCTTTGTTCACGCAAGTCCGTGATATTTAATAAACGATTTTTGCAGCGTCAGAGCCGTCCGTTTTTAGTTAAACGATACTGACAATGAGGAGACAAGACATAGCGCGGACGAGTGGAGACCTCTATACCCACTTATTGCCTGATGTCTTCCCCTTTTTTTGGATTAGACTTTTTCATGGGGTTCCAGGTTTAACCTCAGTATTTCAGCTGTTTCCCCTTGTTCTTCTCTTGGTTTTCGCCTTCTTAGTATCAGGATTTTTCCGTAATTAAAAGTCAATAGGGTTCTTATGGTCAGGGAAGTCGCGAATACGAAACATATGGCCAATAGTATGTCCCACCAGGAATTGGTTGAGAACAATCCGTATCTATTATTCACATACGTTAACCTCTGGTTCTTCATTTGTAAATAGGGGAATCTGGGAATCTAATGCTTCTCTTATTTTTGTAAATCTTATTGTCCCTTTATTCTTTTCTATTTTTGACCATATCGAGGTTTTATTTCCTCGTTTTCTATATTGGGAATAGTGTACAACAGGTTAATTGCCTTGAAGTTAGTTATTTTGGGACTTATTATCTTTGTGCTCGTGGTAATTAACGGCGTTCGGACAGTTGACTCTTTAGTTACGAGTCGACACCCTTGTTTTATGGTTATCGTACCCACATTTTGTAACAGTAATTCTGTTTTGTTACTTGGGTCTATTCTTTCTGTATAATTGTAACAAGACGAGTTCCAACAGTTTCTCTTGGAACAGAGATCATGATAACATTCATAAATATATACAGGATCCAAGGGAACGGATCCTTATGATCCTGTCCATATCCACGAACATGATCAGCCCATAATTAGACGCTTCTGTACTGGTAGTTTTTTTCTTTGATGACATCAATCCCTGTTAGGACCTGGGTCGATTTTTAATAGAAAATCCGAGGAGACCGCCAAAACCCTGCAAATTAAGCGCAGCGTGGGCTTGGAGTTCCTCCCCAGGCTTCCCACAAAACGTGGTCTAACACCACTTGTCGTTTTCAGTCGACCACGATCTTCCTACCTTTGGTTATTTTCTGTTCCAACCTTTCTCTCTGATCACCAATGTTTTGACATCACTCGTATTATTATTATTTTTCTTTTTTTATTAATATTGACTTGGTTAACTTTACTTGTACACTGTTAAATTTATTATGGGGGATCACAAGTTGATTATCATAAGGGATTTGTAATTTGTCTTTACCTTAATTAGGGATATTTCCATCTGTCAGGTTTTTTAACCGTTCTGCCTGACTGTGTCGTTATTTTCTCTTCTGTTTCTTGCGGTTTTTTCTTTTTCGGTTTTTCTAGCGAAATAAGGTCAAACGTTTTGTATTTTTTTTTCAAAAATTCTTGCCCTTTTAATTTCGTTTGTTTCGTGTGTGCGGCTGCTGAAGTCGGTCTTGATTTTCCTATTTCTTTAACTACTATATGGTCTGATTCGCCGTCAGACTCTTCGGAACTAGTTTCCGACGAATCCGGATTAGAACTTTTAGAGTTGGCACTTTTTGAGGTATCACCTGCCCTTCCTTCGTAAATTTCTACTCCTCTAGAAGTAGAAGGTTGATTCTCTAAGTCCTCGCCTTGAGTTTTCAACTCGGGAGATTTGAAAGATTCTTGAGAGCTTTGAGAGGAATCAAGTGTCTTTGCGGGGTTCCTCCACTTTTTGAAGGCCATGTCTTCGAGGGTATGGGGCATTATTTGCACTGGGCATTTCCTCTGTGAAGTATATCGTTTAGACTTGAATTTGGAAACAGTTATAGAATAATATTGTCTTTGCTGGTCATCTTTTCGAGTTTTAGTCTTGTGTACTGTATTTTGACTCGTTTTTATTGGAAAATTTATTAAATCCATAGCTTCTGGCATGTTTGTTTTAGTTGAATCTTTGGGGGGAGTTTTCTTTACAGTAATACCGGGGGTGTCTACAGCTCTATTTAATTCTTCCTGTAAAGACAGGGGCCTTTCTATTGGTGTTGCAGGGGAAACCATATAGTCTGGAAATCTTTTGGGGGGACAAGGGGTCGAAATTCTATCGGGGGAAAATTGGGTTTTTGGAGATATTGTATAATATAACTCTCCTGCGCTCGCCGATGACTAACTATTTGGATCTTTTGGTGTTTTTATTTCAGGAAAAAATCCTGGTATCAGAGATAGTTTCTTAGTAATAACTAAATTTTTTATTACTAAAAATTCTTCAAAGTTTTCCTCATCACTATCATCTTCAAAATAATCTTGTTTAAAATTCCAGGGTTTTAGCTCTGCTAATCTTGATTAGGTTGCTCATTTTCCGAATCTGACGAATCAGAAGAAGAGGGACTTGATAACCATCTTTTCCAACAGTCAGATCTTTTTATTCGGACTACCCGTACCCTGTAAAGTTGTTTACTATCGAGGTTCATTATTTTATAAGTATAATCATGGTCATACCGGTTTATTATTATGTAAGGTCCTGAACATTTGTTGTAATGTTTTTTGCCTTCCATTTTTTATTCATTCTTTAGGTAAACGCAATCTCCTATTATGAAATCTAAACTCTCCTTGACTTTGGGTTGGTTTCTTAGCTCCTGATTTATTTTACATTTTTCCAACTCTTGCCTAACTATTTTATAAGTTTTCCAAATCCTATTTATGAATTCTTGTTTGTTATCTTCCGAGCTATTAGAATACTGCCGAGATTCAATAATCTCATTATACGCGATTCTAAAATCACGACCAAAAAGTAAATAAAATGGATTATCTTTAGTTGTTTCTGAATAAGTAGTGTTGATTACGTTAGTTAAATAAGGTAAGAATTGATCCCAGTCGTTGTTATTGTCTTTTGTATAAATGCTTAATACGGTAGAAAATATTTTATTCCTATTTTCTATTTTACCATTAGCTTTTGGGTGGTACGGAGCTGTCACCCTTTTATCTATATTAAGAAAACTCATTAAGTCTTTTGTTACCTTTGAAACAAAATTGCTTCCGATGTCACTCAAAATCTTAGTTCGAACGCCAAATTGTAAAATAATTTCGCTAACTCCTTACTGGTGGCATAAGCACCTTGATTTTTTAATGGCTTTTGCAAAAGTAAATCGTGAAAAATGGTCTATAACTGAAAGAATACAAGTATGGCCTCTGCTAGAAACAGGCAAGGCTCCGCTTGTTCCGTATAAGTCAAATGAGATAATATCGAAGGGGTACTTTGCTACCGGGACCCTTTCCATTGGAGGATTAGGATAAGCTGGGAGCATTTTTCTTAAGTTACATGCTTCGCATGTACTTACAAATTATTTAAGTTCTGTCATTGCCGACGGCACGTAAAAATATTGTTTTAATTTATGGAACGTTTTTAATACTCCTAAATGTCCACCTGTATCTGAATGAAAATATTCAAATGCAGGCACTATTAAGTTTGTTGGTAATACAGGTATTATTGAGGATTGGTTTCTCTTTGTCTCAGCAGTCACGATTCTACATAGTATTTCTTCATCAATGTCATGGTAAAAATTATCTATCTCTTTTCTAAGAGTTTTGAATTTATCCGGTAACGCATCGTCATTCACAAAATAATTAATAAGCGCCGAACACATTTCGTCCGTTTTTTGTTTTTTATATTTTCTAACGACAAGTTCATAGTTCTGGGGGGTTTGAGGTTTTCAACACATTTTATTTTATCAGGGTCTGGGGATATCTCTCCTTGTGTTATTACTACCTATTAAAATATAATTTTTTGTTGAAATTATGTCAATTTTTCAGGTCGATGTATTAAAGGGTCTGTCCCGAACGTTTTGTACAAGATGCTTGATGTTGCGCAGTATTTCTCTAAATTTTCTCCCACATACGTGAGATCATCGACGAAATGACTTAATTCAATAATCATTTTCCATTTACCCATAGGGGTCAAAGACCTACACGAGAAATTGTTTTCACCTGAAAAGATAATCTCAACTATTCAAATGAACCACATTCAGGTGCTTAAAATGCAGTTTTATTCACATCCTTTTCGGCTATTTTCACTTGGTGGTAGCCTTGGGTAAGGTCCAAAGAAGTAAAAATTTTGTTTTTGCTTGAAATTGAGTCAAGAATTTCATCTATTGTTGGTAGAGGAAATTTATCGCTAACTGCTTGTTTGTTAAGGGCTCTATAGTCTACTACAAGTCTAAGATCACCATTCTTCTTTGGTACTAGGATCACCGGTGCACTATACGGACTTATACTGGGGCGTATAATTTCATTTTTTTCTAATTCGTGGATTTTATTTTTTAACCACTCTTTGTGCTTATACGGCACACGATATGGCTGTAATGCTACGGAATTACCAGTCGTTAAAATTGAATGTTCATAAAATGGTATCAGCCCGATGTCATCTTCAGATGCCGAAAAACATCTTTAAAATTCCATGACAATTGGTATATTTTTGTCATAATCTCCACGTCTGTAAGACGATACATATCAATTTTGCTTTAAAATTGCGAGTTAGTTAAAGGATATTTGTTATTTTAAGTTTTAATGCCGTTAACTAGGTTTCTTTTAGAATTTCCCCATCTATTTAAATCATTCTCCATTAAAATATGGATTTGAACCGAATAGGTCCTCTTTTTTATTGTAATTGTATAATTATCATGGCTATTAGTTAACCAAATAAAACCTTCTCCTTTGTCGTAATATATAATCTGTTCTTTGCATAGCAGATTTTTGGGAATTTCAGATGGGGTCGCAAACCATAGTTCGGATTTGCTAACCATAATCATCTGTGATATTTGAATTTTTTACATCGTTTTGGGAGGGACTTTTGTTTTCCTTATTGCGAATCCGTAATATTGCTCTTTATTTTCATTATTTATTAGATTCATACTGGCTCTATGCAGCGCCATTGCGGCCTCCTGTGGCGTCACGTTAGGTTTTACTATGTTTTTCCACAATTCCACTATTTTCTTGATTTCGTTTGAATTGTACTGTCGCATATCTCCTATTTTTTTATTTTTGCGAATTCAACACTTTTATTATTTAAACTTACTTCATCTCAGCAATTTCTTTCAGAATAATTGGACAAGTTTTTGATTATTCCATTTCCTCTTTGCGAGAAATGAGGCTCAAAAGGTTGCGACATTATACCGTCAGAAATTTTGTTTACTGTTACGTTGTCTTCGTATCTTCTGTTACGATTTCTTAAGGTAGAAATTTCTTCCCCTACCTTAGCCGGGTAGACAAGCCTCTCATTTGCTACGTCTAATAGTAATCTATTGGACCTTAAAAAATTTGCGCCTATGATTGCTTCGTACGGAAAGTTATCGCATATTATAAAATTTGTCGTAAAGATCCTATTGTCTCTTTTTACGTTTAGACAAATTGAACCTCTTGCATCCAATTTATGCCCTGTCACACTAGCCAGAGTGGGATTATTAGGGTTTTTCGTTCGCATAATATACGGAGGTAAAATATGAAATACCCGAGAGTTTATTATACTTATCGTTGCACCAGAGTCAATTAAAGCCTTAAAGTAAATATTTGTTACAGAAAAATCATTAGATATAGGTAACTGGTCATTACTATCACTACAAGACTGCACTACCATTGTTTTGGACGTATTAAATATTCCGGGCACCCTCTGGGTCCAATTTATATTTCTGAGGGGCCTGAAACGTTTCCCTGAGGATTTATTTCATGTGTCGGTGCCTCTAATAGATATTCAGACGTATGAGTTTCCGTAGGCATATCTAATTGATTTACGTCTGTCTGCCTTCGCCATGTATTCTTATGGTAACGTGAATGTCCTGTGTCAGTGCCGTTTGTTGGCGCTGACTGCCAATGCCATCGGCTTGCAAAATTTTCATTTCCCATCGGCAAATTTTCTTAATTTCTATATAGCATTCTCGCATTATATTGGCTTTTGCGAGTATTTGGGTTTTCAAATCGGTAATTAATTTGTCTGTTGGGGGGAGGGTTATACAAGTTTGGTTGGTACCTATTTAAAGTTACTGATTGGTGTAATCCCCCCTTGCTATAGCCTAGTGCACGACCGGTGCTAAAATTTGTTCTTCCGAACAAATGGTTGCCGTAATTTTGCGTATTACCGACAGCAATTCTTTGTATGCGATTGGGAACATAACGGCACTCTCTCGCGATATGCCCAACACGATTACAATTATAGCACCTTATTATTGTAGGGTTATTTTCGTAATTAGATTGTTTGACAGGCTGAAAACGTACTGTTTTCTGCCTAGAGGGTTCTTGCGTTTTGTTTCTTTGTGGTACTGGGGAGTTATCCCTTGAAAAGAAATTGGGGGACGCCTGATCGCTCTTGAAGTTTATTTTCGCATTTGAATCGTCTAGGCTATTTGTTTTTGCTTTACTTTGATTTGCGACCATCTTGTCGACTTCGATCAATCGCTCTAACTCCTGAACTGCGAGATCCAACGTCTGAATATTTTTGGATATTACCACCCTATATAGTTTTGGGGGTAGCCCTTGCAAAAAGGTATTTAGTATAACTTTTTAATCCAGTTGCCCTGAACCACTTCCGTATTTTGCCCCTACCGAAATGCGTATATTATCAAAGTATTCTCTTATATTTTGTGAAAAGTCAAAGCTCACCGTTCCGCGTTTTAATTTATTTATGGAACTGGTTTCGATAAATCTATCTTTAAATTCTTTTAACAATTTATCAACCGTATTTATTGGCAAGTTGGCGTTATTGCCTATGGTATGTTCAATCTGTTTCAGAAAGGTTAGGGCCTGTCCTTTTAATCGTAGTAGGAGCATGTCGAATAACCCTCCTAGCTCTGTTTTTGTTAGTTGTACAAACTAAGCCAATTGGATATTGAATTCATCAATATCTGACTGACCATTGTACTTCGGTATAGAATTCGCTATTTCTATATTTTTCGCGACCAGTTTCAGCACTATTAATAACTCGTTTAGGTCGTCCGACATTATTTTTGCGTTTTAATCAACTCGCATTAAATTTATTTTTTCACTTAACCTATTTTGAGGTATGCTAATATACCTTAAGAGATGTTTTAAAGAATTTCCCGTGGTAGCATAGTGGTTATAGGATTATTTATTTTACTTATATGTCTGTATCTCTCTAATAATTAAATTCAAATTACAAAGTTTATAGCGTAATTAGTTATAGCGTAATAAGTTTTCTTCCAATTTCCGACTTTGCCATTTGTAGCGATGAATGTTTTAGGACTGTGGTTATAAAAGAAAAGGGACTGGTCATAAATATTGACCGCGTCAAATATAATATCGTACCTGAAAGCAGCGAACTTACACCTTATAAGTTCTCCGATAGCACCGCTTATAGCGCTAAAGATTGTGCCAACAAGGCTAGTGCCACCCTCAATTATGAGAGAACAATGTGTAGAAATATAAATGTGACCTCTTTTTCTTGAGCTATCTGGAGATCAGATTCCCTGGGAACGTCCTTGGAGATTTGCGAACTAATTACCTGTTATTAGACTAGATGCAGACATATACAATAAAATAAACACAGGTAAAAAACAATGGATTTATTGAGACTTACATATTTAGGTGAACAGCAGTGAGTCACTTCCAACGACAACAATGGTGACTGAGATACAATAATCAAAGAATAGCAAAGATCGTACGCCGAAATAATTCTATCTAGTGATA
The DNA here is from genome assembly GCF_049724085.1 of Artemia sp. Qi Xiang Cuo. Classification (NCBI taxonomy): domain Eukaryota; kingdom Metazoa; phylum Arthropoda; class Branchiopoda; order Anostraca; family Artemiidae; genus Artemia; species Artemia sp. Qi Xiang Cuo. Next base: position 14,285,327 of record NC_142795.1, read on the forward strand.
TTTAATAATTCTATAATTCTAAAATAATTCTATAAGTGGTCCTGATTCTGATTTACGAATATCTTCAAAAAGTACTTTTACCCCACTATCAAATGTAGTTTTTTTCGTCCTGTGCTGTGAGAACTGGCTCACAATTGGCTCGAGTGGCCCAAGGATGCGAACCCTTCGTCCAATAATCTGTCTTAAATATTTTTGATGATTTAGACGTTCACACACTCTTATCACTGAAGACTTCATGCGAAAACATTGTATTTTGTAGGTTTTTTTTATTACCACTCTTCTCGGCGAAATTCAGAACCGTCTCCCGTGATTAGCGCCGAGTTTTGGCTGGAACTAAAAGGCAGTTTTTCTTTATGCTGATTAAGAGTTTAGACTCTTGGAAACGGGATTCAAAATTAATTAGGGGAAGTCGGAATTATCTTTAGAAGGAAAGAATCTTTGTATTTTAAATATGTCACATGTTACTCAAGGTACAAACCTTGAGTCTGCAGAATTTCCTCAGTGTACTGAAAAGAAGTACTAATACCTTGGCAATTTAAGCGAAAAACCGAAAAATCACTCGGGTCATAATCATTATTCAAATCCAGAAGGAACTTATAACGGGCTTTCAAATATTCCTCGCCAATACCATTACTATCAAATTCACGATGGAGTACCCCACCCCCAATATCTTCAATCCTGAGTGAACATTCTCCAGCCCCTTCAACCTAATCCACTCTAAATTAACCATTATCAAAAATCATTTTGTAACGGATATGAGAAGGAAAAGGTTCAGTTAACTTACACTTATCATTTTCATCATTCGTTGAGTTGGTATCATTGCTTCCACATTCCGATCCTAAATAAAAAAAAGAAACATAAATATCTTCATAAAATCCAAAAAGCACTACTACTGTTTCCAGGCCTAGTATCAATGAAAGCCAAGACCAATCCATAAGAACTCCAAACACAACCCGGTACGCTCCGCACCGCGCGATACATTATACACCATTAATACTTTTTTCTCATTTTATTTTTATTTTATTCCATCTACAATATCTTTTTTTAAAAAAAGAGAAGAAAAAAAAACACGAGACAACATTACTTCATACCAATATGCTATCACAAAAAAAAACAAAGAAGAAAAAAACGCAACAAAATAATAACTCAAAGCCATATTAAACTAAAATGATTAATATAAATATAAATATGACAACCCGCCTAGCATTGCATAGGCCCACCTCGAGGATTTCTTGGCACTGAAATTCAGGAATCACGTCATTCACGGAGAAAGAAACACGCAGGCCATTTGGCCGATCAAAACAAAGGAGAGGTGGAACCGATTTTGTTACCCATGCTTGAATACCACAATCCGCAAGCTTTGATCTTTTTTCAATCAGCCGTTTTCTAATATCTCTCACTGCCGTCGGAGCATCATCACTAAGATAAATATCTTTATGACTGCAAACAGTCTTTTCTTTAAGTTTTTTACTCTGTTTCAGAATCGTTACTCTGTTACAGTAATTTTAAAATATCTACGCTCCTTTTTTACTTCTGTAACAGCAAATTCTGGTGTCTCGTTTACACCTAGTCCTTCTTCACAAACAGTTTTGAAAATCGCTTTAGCTTCCTCTTTATCATCGCAAGGTACATTCCAAACCACTATATTTTTCTCATTCATTCTATACTCGCAATGCATTAGCCCATTTTTCAACTGATTATTTTCTTCAATTTATTTTCTTCATGTTGTTACACTGACTCAGCTGTAACAACACTAATCTGTAATTTTACATTTATTATTTAATTCTCAGTAGCAGCCACATGGGTCTGGATCGTCGAAAATTGCTGCGATTGGCTAGATAGAGCTTCCTCAAGCGATTTGACCCGGGTTTCCAGAGATTTGAACTGGTCCGTGATACCGTCAAGCTTTTTTGCATTGTCTTTCACTATAGTTAGAATTTCAGAAAAGCTCCGAGCCAGCGTCAAAATTGACAAAGTCTCTCCATCCTTAGGTGAAGATGACGAATAATCATTTTGATCCTCTTCGAATGAGACTTCTTTACGGTTTCTTTTATTTCACCCCATGAATAAGCAGCAATTAAAAAATGGACAAAATTGTCTTACCTCAGCCGGCAACGATTGTTTATCCATGATGTTGCTAGCGTGCAGTGCTTTTAGCCGTTGGGCACGGCAAACACCTTTTCCAACGTCGGTAATCAAAAGCACTGTTTATAATGACTAAAATCCAATACTCTTTTACTCCATGCAATTCTTCAGTTCAAAGCAATAATCACACACCAAAAAATTTTCTTTCATCAATTCAAAACATTAATCTCACAAGCCATTTCACTCTTCAGCCAAAACTACCGCAGGCACGGAGCGCCTAAGGTGTTACTCGTTCGGGGAATGAATCATGACTGATTATAAACGTTAAATACACTAAAATATATAAAGGTTTAATTCCTTTATTTGGAAATGAAATTATTTTTAGAATCATGAGGTTCTTACAGTTTTATGAATCACCCGAGAACACTGAACTGCTCATGTATTAAGTTACAGCGGAGCAACATATCATGAGCACAAAGAATAACATATACGATCAGAGACCAAAAATGAAAACGGAATATTTTTACCTTATTTTACATCACCATGATCATTTAACGTTATTTCGGCGTCCAAACACTGGTGATGTCTAAAATCTGATATTGCCTCATAGGGGGATAATTTTACTAATTTCTTTCAAAAGTATTTTCAAATTATCTTATAAACAAGATGAATATTTAATATTTGCGATTTTAGATCTTTAAATTTATATTTAACGCTCTTACCTTATGAGAATGTGCCAGATAATAATGGGACGTAGTGCATATGACATTTTCTTATAAAGTGGTCTTCACAGCTTTCCCTACGTTACGTATTTCTGCTTCTGGAGATATGCGAGGTGACGGGTCTACATCCTCGACCTTTTTTCTCTTTTTTTTGGGTGGAAAGTGGATAGAAGACAGTTTTTCAGGGAAATTACAAGTTCATTGGAGAAGGCACTGCATACAAGCGTTTGCAGTTGCTTGTTTTGGCCTCTGACGGCTGGATTTCTGCAATGAGTCTTAGAAATAGCAGTAGGTTTAATATTACCGGAAATGCGTATCAGTGAAACAATGCGCAAAATCGATTATATTATTTGTTTGTTCTCTGAATGTTTCATCATGAGTCTAATACCGGTAAACTGCAAACGCTGTACAACATGTACAACATGCACAATACACATGCACAAAGCACAATGTACAACATGTTAACCGATGTAAAAAAAATTAATAGTATATACAATATCACATTTTCATTACTTTTTTCAAACTAGGGATTGATAAAAACACAACTAAATACAAAAAGATAAAATAATACATTGTCTACCATCAGGTGTTAGGATTCAAAATATGAAAAATTTGGCAAGGGGGGGACAAACCTTTTCCTTTCAAACACTATTAATGAGCATAAAAATCAAGCATTTTTGAAAACCTAAAGAGGAGAGTAATTTTCAATGAAAATACGAAAACGGGACATTTTCAAATTATGGGTTAGTGAGGAATAAAACACCCTGTCGACTTGATTAATCAGTGGTCCAAAGCTTAAAACACATTTTTCAAATAAACCCAAGCTACAAAAACAAAGGTTAACGTACCATGCGAGGATCCTTTGACACAGGCTACTTAATAATTTAATTTTAATTATTTTAACTTAATATTTAATGTTTTCAGTTTTTTTCCTTTTGCAGTAATAGGCCCTTTATTCTCATATTAGTCATAATTATTCACAATTGTCCCCTGCCCCATTAGATACCCCCTGTCGACTTGATTCATCAGTGGTCAAAAGATTCGAACACATTCTCCAAATAAACCCAAGTCAGAAAAACATAGTTTTACGTACCATGCGAGGGTCCTTTGACATACCCTACTTAATAATTTAATTTTAATTATTTTAACTTCATTTTTAATTTTTTCAGTTTTTTTATTTTGCAGTAATAGGCCTTTTATTCTCATAATAGTCACAAATATTCACAATGACCCCCTCCCCCATTAGACATCCCCTTTCAACTTGATTAATCAGTGGTCAAAAGATTCAAACACATTCTCCAAATAAACCCAAGTTAGAAAATCATAGTTTGACGTACAATGCGAGGGTCCTTTGACATAGGCTACTTAACAGTTTAATTTGTAATTATTTTAACTTAATATTTAATTTTTTCAGTTTTTCTAAATTTTGTAATAATAAGGCCATTATGCTCATAACAGTCCCTACACAAGTGACCATACAGTTCTGTTTAATGAATGTTCACTTGCGTGGGTGAAAGATCCAAGGTTCAATCGGTTAAAACCAAGATATCCAGTCAAGGGCACAGCTAACGGAGAGAAGGAATGTTTTAAGGTGGGGAGGAGGGAGTTCCATTGTGTTGCCACCGCGTGTTAACACCTTCGAAAATATGCCTTCTGCCATTCTGATTTTGGGGGCTCAGAAGCTGTTGATCACCTGTTGACCCAAAAACGAAGATTAACACCTTCGAAAATTTGCCTTCCGCCACTCTAATTTTGGGTGCTTAGAAGCTGCTGATTAGCACCTTCGAAAAAATGCCATCCACCATTCTGATTTTGGGTGCTCAGAAGCTGTTGATCACCTGCTGACCCAAAAAACGAAGATTAACACCTTCGAAAATTTGCCTTCCGCCATTCTAATTGTGGGTGCTTAGAAGCTGCTGATTAACACCTTCGAAAATATGCCTTCCGCCATTCTGATTTTGGGTGCTCAGAAGCTGGTGATCACCTGCTGACCCAAAAAACGAAGATTAACACCTTCGAAAATTTGCCTTCCGCCACTCTAATTTTGGGTGCTTAGAAGCTGCTGATTAGCATCTTCGAAAAAATGCCTTCCACCATTCTGATTTTGGGTGCTCAGAAGCTGTTGATCACCTGCTGACCCAAAAAACCAAGATTAACACCTTCAAAAATTTGCCTTCCGCCATTGTAATTGTGGGTGCTTAGAAGCTGCTGATTAACACCTTCGAAAATATGCCTTCCGCCATTCTGATTTTGGGTGCTTAGAAGCTGCTGATCAGAAACAATAAAGAAAATCAAACGGTTCTTGTAAATGACCAAATTTTTGCAATCCACAGAGAATTATTGAGGCTGTTCTTTGGTATTGTAAAGTATTTAACATCAATTCGAGAAGCTTTTCCGGGTATCTCATTTCGTAGTTAGTTGGGGATTTATGTGTCAACGATAGCGATCCAGGAGGGAGCTCTTGGGACTAAAGCTAGTCGTGGGAAAGTGGTCGTTCCCAGGCCTGGAACTTCCGTTCCAGGAAGGTTACATTCTTTGCTCTTTTCGAAAGGCAGTCCATCTCTCGCCTTCGTCGTAGTTAGTTGTTCTTGTTCTACCTTATTTTCTCTATGTGTATTCTCACGTTATTTAATAAAGACCATGTACCAACGTTTATCGTCTATCTTTGGGATTTACGTAAACCATTACATCTGCCAATATAAAAAGGCATATAAAAAGAACTTAAATAGAGGTTTACAGAGTGGTGGCAAGCGGTTAAAACTAGTGGAGCATATATCACTAGGGGAAAACCTCCAAGTGACATTTGAGTGACCGTTATAAGTATTTAGGACATCTTACGCTAAATACTGGCAACATATTGAAGAGCTATTTCGCCCGCTACCAAAAATGCTTGTGATATTGAGCCGCAAATACTACAAAAGACTGATAAAAAGACATCGAAATGTTACGAGGTATTGAACTTTTTTCTATTCAAAGCGCCTTCTTGAGAAACACTTTCTTTTAAATGAACATTTTGAAATCGGCTGTTACACAATGCCTAATATGGATTTCCTCGCGATAGCTTCTACATACTAATTCAAATTTCTACAACTTAAAGTCTCCGGTTGATGTCTACCTTCACTTAGCCATTTTACGTTTGGTGTTTTTTTTTTACATGATTTTATACAGTCGACGTGTGATCTACATTTGACAGTTTCCAAACAAAATTTAACATTGTTAATTAATTGTCAATTGTGACTCCATTTGACGCTATTGATTTAATTGAGACCAACTGCAATTAGATGTAAGACAGACGACCTTTCGTAAGTGATTTAGCACAACTAAACAACCCAGTAAATTTTATTAGGCCCTTGTTCTTAAAGGTGAAGTTTATTGCCCAAAATCTGGCGTCCGTAATTAAAGAGCTGTGTTTAAAACAAATATTTAAATTTTTAGAATAACTGCTTTTCAAATTTTAATCTCAATATGTCAGTTTTTATTCCTATTCTCGATCCGGCGGAAACTGGATATAACAAAAAGGTTGCTTTTGATTTTGTAAAACAGTGGAGGGGAAATGGCATAGGTTCACCTTTTTTATTTGACTCAAATGATCCTGATTTCAATCAAGATGAACTTTATGATTACCTTCAAAAGATCAAGACATGGGTCCCAACAAACCCTCCAACTCACCTGAGCACCACCCCACTTAATCCTCCAAAAGAACAGCCTCAACAGTCCCAAGTAATAGGATCGCTAATTGACCCTTTTTTTTTTTTTAGTAATAACGCCACTCACAAAGTCAGAAAAGGGGAAAAATAATTAAGTTTGTTACAAAATTTGTTACAAAGTTACAAAAATTGAGTTTGTTGCAAAGTTACAAAAATTTCAGTTGTTGTTAAATTGGTCTGATTCAAAAGCTTTGCGTCATTTTTGGCCCATGGTTTGTTTCGCTCCTTTTTTTTGGGAATCTGGATCCCACGATTATAAATTTGTCAAGTTTAAAAGGTGGATTACTTGTAGTATATACCCCAGGCAAAATAGTAGGCAAAATGGTTGCAGAGCTTGTAGGCGTGGCTCAATTTAAGGATGAAAGGGTATATCTATTCTATAGAAGGATGCAAAAATTAGGAAGGTCATTTAGGGTGTCCTTAGAAGCCAGGGATGATGGTGTAGTTCTTGGAAGATTTGCTTTAAATTTATTCAAGGAGTGGATCAGACCGTCCTACAAACGGTATTTGTTAAGAATAGTGCAGAATTTTTTTTTTCTTTAGGTGATGCGTATAAGGTTGCAATACAATATGAACAGATAGAACAGATAGTGGGGAAAGGAGACACGTCTTCTTTTTCCGATGAATTTCTTTCTGCGCTGACGAGGGTGAAATTTGAACTCGATGATAATGAGAAGCCACTGCGAGATGGTACTGATTCCTCGCAGGGCGGTTTGGCTACCCAGGAAAAGGGAGCTGGTTTTGAAGTCCCGTGGGATGGTACTGATGCCTCACGGGATGGGTTTTTTGTTGCACTGCGAGATGGTACTGATGCCTCGCAGGGTGGTTTGGCTACCCAGGAAAAGGGAGCTGGTTTTAAGGTCCCGTGGGATGGTACTGATGCCTCACGGGATGGTTTTTTTGGTTGCACTGCGAGATGGTACTGATTCCTCGCAGGGCGGTTTGGCTACCCAGGAAAAGGGAGCTGGTTTTAAGGTCCCGTGGGATGGTACTGATGCCTCACGGGATGGTTTTTTTTTGTTGCACTGCGAGATGTTAGTGATTCCTCGCTGGGCGGTTTGGATACCCCGGAAAAGGGAGCTGGTTGATTGATCACGTGGGATGTGACTGATGCCTCACGGGATGGTTTTTTTGTTGCACTGTGAGATGGTACTGATTCCTCGCAGGGCGGTTTGGCTACCCAGGAAAAGGGAGCTGGTTTTGAGGTCCCGTGGGATGGTACTGATGCCTCACGGGATGGGTTTTTTTTTGTTGCACTGCGAGATGGTACTGATGCCTCGCAGGGCGGTATGGCTACCCAGGGAGAGGGAGCTGGTTGTAACCTCTCGCGAGATGTGTCTGATGCCTCACGGGATGGTTTTAATGCGTAGCGCTAATAGTTATGTAGAGATATCAACAGTAGTACTGCCATTTGTCAAACCACAAGTTAGTAGAGAAAAACCAAATAGGTCTAAACCGAGGCGTTCCACAGCAATAAAACCCCGAGGATTTTATTGGGAATAATATCTTAACGTCATTGCAGCATGGTATGATTTTTAAAGTTTCTGCAACTTCTTTTATTTGTCGCTGGTATTTTCAGGATTAATTAGCCTTTCCCGGTCATTCCTTTTGCCCTAATTCACAGTTTATACATAATCCCAACTTTCCTTGTCCTCATCAAATTCAGGGGTATGATGAACAAGTCTATTTTAAAGTATACAAAGAAAAATGAAGTGTTAAAATATCCAGTTTCCGACTACTGTTGTTAGTGTGGTTCGTTTATACTATGTAAGGTTTTACTTATGCAAGTATTGTGTAGTGTTTGTATTATGTAATTGTTTACTAGTTCATATTGTAGAATGTTAGTAGGCGAGAAGTGAATGATTTGGGAAGGGAATGTTTTGAATCCAATTAAAGTTTGGGGCTTTAATGAGAAGGGGATAAGCCAAATTTGTGAAATTTAACTTAAAACAAGGGGGAGAATCTGTAAAGCATTTAACATCAATTCGAGAAGCTTTTCCGGGTATCTCATTTAGTAGTTAGTTGGGGATTTATGTGTCAACGATAGCGATCCAGGAGGGAGCTCTTGGGACTAAAGCAGTCGTGGGAAAGTGGTCAGTCCCAGGCCTGGAACTTCCGTTCCAGGAAGGTTACATTCTTTGCTCATTTCGAAAGGCAGTCCATCTCTCGCCTTCGTCGTAGTTAGTTGTTCTTGTGCTACCTTATTTTCTCTATGTGTATTCTCACGTTATTTAATAAAGACCATGTACCAACGTTTATTGTGTATCTTTGGAATTTACGTAAACCATCACATCTGCCAATATAAAAGGGCATATAGAAAGAACTTAAATAGAGGTTTACAGTATATTGAATAAAAAAACAAGTTTTCTGAACTGAAAGTAAGGGGCAACATTAAAACTTAAAACGAACAGAAATTATTACGTATATTAGGGGGTTCGTCCCTTAGTCAATACCTCACTCTTTACGCTAAAGTTCGAATTTTGTCCGAATCACAATTCCCTGAATCTCAAAGGCCATTAATTAGAATAGATAGCTCTTTTGAAAGAACTAAAAAAACTTTAGCGTAAAGAGCAAGGTATTGACCAGGGGTGAAACCCCTCATATGCGTAATAATTTCTGTTCGTGTTAAGTTTTAATGTTGATCCTTACTTTCAGTTGGAAAAACTTGTTATTTATTTAATTTTTGATTGTTTTTTAAGTAATGCTGGGAGGTCCGGCACCCCCTTCATAGAAATGTCCCTTCCCCCCAAGGAAACAGCCGCCATGGAAAAATACTTCCACGTAACAACCTCATCTGAGCCCCCCACCAGAAAAAGTCCCTCCTGAAAACGTCTGTATACTTCCCAATAACCAATACTATATGTAAACAATAGGCAAAGTTTATAACTTGTAGCCCTTCCCCTGGGAACTCTGGGGGATGAAGTAAGACATATATATTATATTTTTGACTATGCTGAACAAAATGGCCGTCTCAAAATTTTGATTGGGTGACTTTGGGAAAAACACGAGCCTGGGAGGGGGCCAAGTTGCCCTCTAATTTTCTTGGTCACTTAAAAAGGGCACTAGAACTTTTAATTTCCGTTGGAATGACCCCTTCATGATATTCTAAGACTACTGGATCGATACGATCACCCATGGAAAAAAACAAAACATAAAAGAAACAAATAAACACGCATACGTGATCTTTCTTCTGACAAACAATACAAAATTCCACATTTTAGCAGATAGGAGCTTGAAACATATACAGTAGGGTTTTCTGTTACGCTGAATCTGATGGTCTGATTTTCATTAAAATTCTCTCACTTTTAAGGGGTATTTCCCCCTTTTTCGAAAATAAGGCAAAAGTTTTCAGGCTTGTAACTTTTGATGGGCAAGAGTAACTTATATATTTGAAATCAGCATAAAAATTCGTTCATTTTGATGTAGAGTTTCGGTTACTTTTGAGCCGGTTCGCTCCTTACTTGCAGTTCGTTACCACGAACAGTTTGAAGAACCCAAGAGAGGAAAAGAAAGTATAAATGAAAAATAAAATCAAACAGGTGAGAAAATGAGGATTTTATCAGCCAGTGGCAAGTTTGAAGACGAAAAACAAGCAAAAACATATTTAGACAAGGACCTCCGCCAAATCGTCCTCAGTGCTAAAAAACAACAACATAAAAACAAAACAAAAACAATCAAACAAAATCTAACCTCCCAAAGTGAATCTAGCAAGAGCAGAATAGATAAAGACTTTCTTTAGTGTGTGATTGACCAGGGAGAAACATGTGAGTATGAATATAAGTAGAAAATGGGGGGGGGGTTAAACTTTAGATAAGTTTTTTTCCGGAGGGGAACTTATCAACAAATTATATCGGTACTGTATCGTGACGCTCCCGACATATCGGTATTGGTATTACATATCCCGATATCCCGATATTGGCATTAGATCGGTTGGGCCGATATGGATTCATTTGAAAAAATTCAAATGAATTTACTGAAAAAAAACGTGCATTGTAAGTTTAATATACATATGCTTATATTTATTCCTTAAAATCTTAATTAATTTTTTGATTTCTTTTTGAATAGAATGGCTATCTCAAAATTTCTATTAAATGTATTTCAGGACAATACGACGTGTGGGTGTGTTTGGGACTGTGTTTGGGAGGGGAGTGATAGCTGCCCTCCGATCACTTTGACTCTCAAAAAGAGCACTAGGGCGTCTAATTACCAATCCAATGAGCCCCATCTGAAGTTTTTATGACCATGCTTTCTATAAAAACCTTATATGTCCCCAGGGCATAACTTAAAACCCTTGCCCCTAATGTCTGAGATTTGTTGCAACCCCAAAAGTCTTGTTATATAATATTTAGACTATTTTGAATAGAATGGATGTCTCAAAATTTCTATTAGATGCATTTCAGGATAATACAACGTGTGTGTGTGTTTCGGAGGGGGGTAGCTGCCTTCCGATCATTTTGACTCTTAAAAAGAGCACTGGAGCGTCTCTGCCAATCCAATGAGCCCACTTCAAAGTTTATATCACCATGCTTTCTATAAAAAAAAACTTATATGCCCCCAGGGCATAACTTAAAACCCTTGACCTGAGGGCTGGAGGGATTTGCTATCCTCAATAATTTCCAGACCTTTAAAATACGTTGAACAAAATGGCTATCTCAAAATTTTGATCGGAAGTGTTTGTGGAAATGATGGGCTTGCGGGGGGGGGCATTTTCCCTCTGATCGCTTTTGAATAATAAGAAAGGCACTAGTCCTCTTAATTTCCAATCGATCGAGCCCTTTTCGAAGCTTCTACGACAAAACTTTCTATATAGTCCTTATATGCCCCAAGGGCATAACTTACGACCCCTGTCCTGAGGACTACGGGGGGAGGGTTTTCATCCTCAAAGACATAATTTTCAGACCTTTCGACAACGTTGAACAAAAAGACCATATAAAATGTTGATCAGAAATGTTTGGGGAGGTGAAGGGCGTAGGGGTGGGGGGGGGTGATTATCCCTCTAATTATTTTTGACTATTAAAAAGGGCAATAGCCCTCTCAATTTCCAATCGAATGAGCCTTTTTTGAAGTTTTTACGACAACAATTTCCGTAAAAATGTTATACGCCCCCAGGGCATAACTTACAACCTTATCCCTGAGGGCTATGGGGGGGAGGGCGGTCGTCATACTCAAAGACATAATTTCCAGGCCCTTCAACTACTTTCAACAAAATGGCTATATCAATATGTTGATCGCAAGTGTGTGGGGAAATGATGGGCGTGGGGGGCATTCGCCCTCCGATCGCTTTTGACTATTAATAAGGGTTTTAGCCCTCTCAATTCCAAATTGAATGAGCCCTTTTTGAATTTCCTACGGCAACGCTTACTATAAAAACCTTATATGCCCCTGGGGCATAACTTAAAACTTTTGCCCTGGGGGCTGTGGGGGGGGGGCGGCTGTCATCCTCAAAGATATAATTTCCAGAGCTTTAAACTACGTTGGAGAAATTGAAAGGGCTAAGTCTCAAAATTCTGATTGAATGTGCTTGGGGAAATAGTTTTCGTGAGAGGGGGTATAGTTGCCCATTAATCTCTTTCGACTATGAAAAAGAGCATTATCCGTTTCAATTTCCAATCGAAGGGGCCCTTTTTGAAGTTTCTACAACAACACTTTCTATAAAAATATCATATACCCCCAGGGCGTAACTTAAACCCCTTACCCTTAGGGCTGTGACGGGGCGGGGGGGGGGGTTGTTTTCTTCAAAGACCTAATTTCCAGAACATTCAACTACTTTGTAAAAAAAAATGCTATCTCAATATTTTAGTTCCCCTCTAATCCCTTTCTACTATTATAAAGGGTACTGGCCCTTTCAATTTCGAATCGAATGAGCCCTTTTTGAAGTTTTTACGACAACCCTTTCTATGAAAACCTTATATGCCCCCTGGATATAACTTACAACCCTTGCCCTGAGGACTGGGGGGGGGTTGTCATCCTTAAAGATATAATTTTCAGAACTTTCAAATACATTGAAGAAAATGGCTATTTCAGAATCTTGATTGGATTTGTTTTGGGAAATGGTGGACGTGAGAGGAGGTTAGTTATCCTCCAATCACTTTAGACTTTTAAAAAGAGCACTAGCCATTTCAGTTTCCAATTGAATGAGCCTTTTTTGAAGTTTCTACGACAACGCTATCTATAAAAACCTTATGTGGTTCCAGGGAATAACTTACAACCTTTGCCCTGAGGGGATGGGAGAGGGGGTGGGGGGTTCATCCTCAAAGATATGATTTCCAGAACTTTCAACTACGTTGAACATGTACCATGAGTAAGAAGCGATGTATTTAAAATACCAAAATAAAGTTCCTTCTTTCTAAAGATAATTCCGATTTCCTATAATTAAGTGCAGTCACCCCAGACAAAGAACAGCACTATCCAGGCTTAAGATTTCGCTAAGAGAGTGAGAAATAAAAAATATGCTACGTACGATATTTATCAGGAAGTTTAAATGGCAAAAACTGTGTGAACGCCTGAATCATCAGAAATATTTAAAAGAAATTATTGGACGAAAGATTTACATCCTTGGTCCATAGGGCCAATGGTGAGCCAGTCCTCACGGCGCAGGACTGAAAAACTATGTTTGATAGTGGGGTAGATGTGCTTTTTAAGATTATTCGTAAATCAGATTTGGGAGGATTCGTAGATCAGAGTCAAGATCATTCAGACGAAATTCTTATATTGTTGTCACCGTTATTGTCATTTGAAGTGACCCATTGCTGTGCACCTAAGTATGTAAGTTCAATAAATCTATTGCCTTTTTTTTATATGTGTTTATTTCATTTTATATGTCTGCATCTAGTCTGATAATAGATAATTAGTTCGTATGTCTCCAAGGTAAATGCTCCCAGGGAATCGGATCTCCAGATAGCTCGAGAAAGAAGAGGCCACATTTTTTCATCCCTACAAATACCAAAAGTTGTCATCGATACAGCTTGGAAAAACTTTCTTACCCCTGTTAGCCTATAAGTATTTGTGTCTCTGAAGTCAGATCTAATCGTGCCGTGGAAACAAAGCTCTGAGACGTCAGAATTTCTAGTTCAATAATTCTTAATGCCTCATAACTTTTGATGTATTAAGATAAACGAAATAATTTAAAAATAATCAAAATCAGCATTAAAATACAATTCGATTAATATGTATATTGGAGAAATTACAGCATCTGGTTCAAATGTAAGAAGAAATAATAGGGAAATATACCTTTGCCATTCATATCTGATTTATTGAGAAAGCCAGGTTTTATTTCTGACTAGTAAGAATACGTTTGATTTAGATACTAATTCTTCATCGCTACAAATAAATATATTTTCCATCGCTACAAACAAAATGGCTATGTAAAAATTTTAAATGGATGGTTTTGGGGAAATGGTGGGAATGAGAACGGTGTTAGTTGCCCTACAATCACTTTAGACTTTTAAAAAGAGCGCTAGCCCTTTCAATTTCAAATCGAATGAGCCCTTTTTGAAGTTTCCACGACATCACTTTCTATAAATACCTTATAAGCCCCAAGGGCATAACTTACAAACCTTGCCCTGAGTGTGATGGTAAGGGGGGGGTGTCATCGTCAAAGACATAATTTTCATAGCTTTCTACTACGATGGAAAATCTGGCTATCTCAAAATTTTGATTGGATGCGTTTGGGGAAATGGTGGGCGTGAGAGGACGGTTATTTGCCCTCCATTCACTTGACTATTAAAAATGGCACTAGCCATATCAATTTCCAATCAAATGAGCCCTTTTTGAAGTTTCTACAACAACATTTTCTATAAAAATCTTATATGCCCCCAGGGCATAGCTTACAAAGCTTGCCCTGAGCGTTGTGGGGGGTTGTTCATTCTCAAAGACATAATTTCTAGAACTTTCAACTACGTTGAAAAAATGGCTATCTTTGCAATTTGATTGGATATGTTTTAGGAAATGGTGGGCGTGATAGGGGGGTTAGTGGCCCTCTAATCACTTTCGACTATTCAAAAGGGCACTAGCCCTTCCTATTTCCAATCAAATGAGCTCTTTTTGAAGTTTTTACTACAACACTTTCTATAACAACATTACATGCCCTTAAGGCATAACTTACAAGCTTTACCCTGAGCGCTGTAGGCGGGCTGTCATTCCCAAAGACCTAGTTTCCAGAACTTTCAACTAGGTTGAACAAAATGGCTACCTCAACTTTTTGATTGGATGTATTTGGGGAACTGGTGGTCATGAAAGGGGAGGGAGTTGCCCTCCAGTCAGTTTCAACCATTAAACAGGGCACTAGCCCTTTCAGTTTCCAATCGAATGAGCTCTTTTCGAAATTTTTGCGACAATACTTTCTATAAAATCCTTATATGTCCCAGGGCATAACTTAAGACCCTTACCCTGAGGATTCTGGGGGGGGGGGATGGGTGTCATCCTAAAAGACCTAATTTCCAGATTTTTCAACTGCGTTGAACAAAGTGGCTATCTCAAAATTTTGATTGGATGTGTTTGGGAAAATGGTGGGCAGGGAACGGGTGTTAGTTGCCTTCCAATCACTTTTGGCTATTAAAAAGGACACAAGCCCTTCCAATTTCCAATCGAATGAGCCACTTTCCAAGTCCCTACGACATTTATCTCGTTACGAAGTACACTGGTGTAAAACCAAAAAAAAAATAATACATTGTGCCAACATCGATTTTTACTTAGGCAGTGCTATTGCGCTGCCTATGGAAACCACTTTCTTCAGAGACACTTATTTTGAATCTATGGATTCAGGGGTATCTGGGGTAAAGTAAGAATCTTCAGGCAAAGTTTGATTTTTTTCAAACGAAAGGCAGAAAAATTCTCAAGGATTGCGTATGCTCAGTTTTTTTTTGAAAAAGATATGCTGAAATACTAGCTTACGTTGCTAAGTTCAGCAAGAAATTGCCGAAATTTCAAAAAGCTAAAACGTGGAATATTTTAAAGGTAGGTTTCTAACTTTGTGGAACAGGACTATATTTGCAGTGTTTGTTCGTTTATCAAACGGGATCCTTGCCTTGCAAGTTAGTACCTGCCTTTTAACCAGACATACGTAGGGATAGCTGCAAGCAATTTAATGCAAGAACTCGAAGATGCTCAAGAGCCAAGTGATCTATTTTACCAGTCTTGTCGAAAATACTTTTTTTTTAAATATTCATAATGAAGCGGATCAAAGACCGTTTCAAGTTTGATGACGGAATTTGTGACAATTTAGCTTTGATTGAAACAAGGAATACAAGAAATTTCAAGTCAAAACCTCTAAGGCCACTGTTTACGAGATTTTCTGTTTGCAATTTTGAATATTATTTGTTACTTTTTGGATGTGCCCCATACAAAATTTTCTTTTTTAAAATTATGAGAGTTTACTTTCTTTATTAAAATTACTACCTAACAGTTTTAACTTCAACACAATTAAAATGAGCAATAGATAAAAACTCGCAGTATCAAACAGTTCGTGGCAACAAATTTGGTAACCAACTTTCTTCAGTCAGTTGGCATCCCCCGAATGGGGGATGCCCAAGTTGAAGACCTGTTAGTTGGGCAGTACTTGATAAAGAAACCTGGTCTGGAGACTCGCAGTGGCTAAATCAGGTACCTGGAATCGCCGAAGTGCAAATAGCTTATCTTCTCGTTACCTTTTAACAATATCATAGGTAGTGCAATCGCGTTGCCTAAGTAAAGAACAATGTTGGCACAATGTATTTTTTTTTCTTTCGACCAGGGCACTTCGTATCGAAGAAGTTTTAGTATAAACTTCAAAAAGGGCTCATTCGATTGGAAATTGGAGTGGCTTGTGCCCTTTTTAATAGTCGAAAGTAATTGGAAGGCAAATAATATCCCTTCCTCGCCCACCATTTCCCCAAAAACATACAAAAAAAAATTTGAGATAGCCATTTTGTTCAACGTAGTTGATTTACACATATAAATTTTTTTTTGAGGAGGACACTCCCTCAGAGCCCTCAGGATAAGGGTTGTAAGTTTTGCCCTGGGGGCATATAACGTTTTTTATAGATAGTGATGTAGTAGAAACTTCAAAAAGGGCTCATTCGATTGGAAATTATAAGGGCTTGTGCCCTTTTTAATAGTCGAAAGTGATTGGTGGATAACTAACACCCCCCTTACACCCACCATTTCCCCAAACACATTCAATCAACATTTTGAGATAGCTATTTTGTTTGACGTAGTTTAAAATTCGGGAAATAATGTTTTTGAGGATGACACTCCCCCACAGCCCTCAGGGAAAATGTTGTAAGCTATGCCCTAGGGGCATATAAGGTTTTGTTTAGAGAAAGCGTTGTACTAGAAAATTCAAAATGGAATCATTTGATCGGAAATTGAAAGGGATGGCGCCCTTTTTAATAGCTGACCATAATTGCTGAAAAAATACAATATAATGTGGATTGTCTGTTTAATATTCATATACTGATATTTAGTAATCAAAATGTTAATATTATTTGATTTATTAGAATTATAAAAGTAAACACATCTATATTTTTCCAATAAAGTGCAAATTATGTTCTGGCCTTGGGAAGGCATAGGGGTTTTGAACCCTGCTCATGTAAATTTCTGCTCGTTTTGAGTTTGACTTGGTTATTTATTGTAATTTCTGTTCGTTTTGGGTTTCATTTGTTTATAGATGCTGATTTGTGTTAGTTTCATGCTTGGTAGATTATTTGATTTTATTTTTGCTCCTTTTTGATTTAATGGAGTTCTTTACTTTTCTTTGAAAAACTTATTTTGTTGAAAAGGGCTTTTTTAATTAATTAAATAAAAAAACAAGTTTTTTTCAACTGAAAGTAAGGAGCAACATTAAAACTTAAACACGGACAGAATTTATTATGAAGGGGGTTGCCCCCTCCTCAACACCTCATTCATTACGCTAAAGTTTTTTAGTACTTTAAAAAAACGTCTTATTGTTCTAATGAAACAGCCTTTGTGTTTCAGGGGCCATTCTGAAAGAGTTTAGACAAAATTAAAAATTTGAGCGTAAAGAGCGAGGTATTGAGGAGGGGGCAAACCCCTTTATATGCGTAATAATTTCAGTTTTTTTAATTTTTAATGTTGCTAATTCTGGCCACACTTCCAAAGAGAAACCCCCTCCCCACGGAAAAATCCTCTAGACAATTCAATCCCGGTAAAAAATTTACCCCAGACAATTACTCTTAAGTGATTGTATTAATTGCCATACAAAAAGAATTTTATATAAGAATTCTGGCGAATTCCCCCAGTTTATAATTTCCCCTGACAAGTTCACTCCCCGAAAACTTCCCTCCTTATTGAAAATTCCCCCGTGGAAAAACTCCTAGCAGAAAATTTGCCCCTCCCCCACCCAAAAATGTATTCCTACTTCCCAATGAAAAATACTATTTGAAAACAATGGACAAATTTTATAACCTAAAGACCTTTCCCCTGGGGCTGTGAGGGGGGAGTCATATCATACCCAAAGGTATAGCTATTGGGCCTTTCAACTATAATAAAAAAAATGGATATCTCAATTTTTTGATTGCGCGATTTTGGGGAAAAAGGGGCACGGAGGGGGCTTAGTTACCCTCTAATTTTTTTTCACTCAAAAAGGGCACTAGAACTTTTAATTTCCGTTCGAATGAGCCCTATCCTGGTATTCTAGGACCACCGGGTCGATACGGTCACCCCTAAAGAAAAAAAACAAAAAAAACAAAGACGCATCCGTGATCTTTCTTCTGGCAAAAATTCAAAATTCTACATTTTTGCAGATGGAAGGTTGAAACCTCTACGATAGAGTTCTCTCATATGCTGAATTTGACAATGTGAATTTCATTAAGAGTACTTAACTCTTTGGGGGTGTTTTCCCCTCTTTTCGAAAATCAGGAAAATTTTCTCAGGCTCGTAACATTTGATGGGCAAGACTAAACTTAATGATATTTATATATTTGAAATAAGCGTAAAAAGGTAATTTTTTATATATCTATTGGTATCATAATTTCATTTTTTAGAGTTTCAGTTGCTATTGAGTAGGGTCGCTCCTTACTTACAGTTCGTTACCACGAACTGTTTGATAACATCTGCGTTTTTTGTCTCCAAAAATTAATCAAAATAGACATCCGAAATAGTCTCGAGAATGGTACGTTAGTCCAGGGTTTTCACCACGGTCAGTTCCGAAAGTGCTGCAATTGCCTAAATTTGCGTGCTACACAACGATTTTTTTGTCAAAAACTTAACTATAACGGTCTTAACTATAACTTAACTTAACTATAATAAGTTAAAAACTTAACCATAACGTGCTAACTTAACGGTCAAAAACTTAACTATAGTAGTGCTAAGTTGGCAATTACGTGATAAAGGTGGAAACCTTGAGCAAGTACTACATATAATGTAATGTTAAATGTTATTTTAGTACTTTCGTGCTACAGATGGTAACCACACCCTAGTCTCACTTATTCGAGTCCATTGCTGGTTGAATTAAATAAAAAAAAAAAAACAAGTTTTTTAAACTGAAAGTAAGGAGCGACATTAAAACAAAACGAACAGAAATTATTCTGTATATGAAAGAGACTCTCCTCAACGCCTCGCTCTTTACGCTAAAGTTTTTTATTGTTTTAAAAAATAAAGTTGTGAGACAGAGTCAAACTTTAGCGTAAACAGCGAGGCGTTGAGGAGGGGACAGTCTCTTTCATATACAGAATAATTTCTGTTCGTTTTAAGTTTTAATGTCGCTCCTTACTTTCAGTTTAAAAAACTTTTTTTTTTTATTTAATTTTGAACGTTTTTGAATAAATGCAGGTTTTGATCTTGGCTCACCGTAGATGAATAATTAAAACAAAATTTTCATATTGATTTACTTTTATTTAGTTAAATGGCTTTCTCGAAACTTGTTTAATTTTGTTTACGAACGTTTTTATTAGTAATAAAAATACGTAACTTACGAATTAACTTACGTAACGAACTTCTATATTCATGTATTTTTAATACGTTTATTAGGGGGTTCGCCCCCTAGTCAATACCTTGCTCTTTAAGCAAAAGTTTAAATTTTCTTCCGATTCTTTAGAAATGACCGCTTAATCACAAAGGCCGTTAATTAGAATAAATAGCTCTTGTACTAAAAAATCTTTGGCTTAAAGAGCGAGGCATTGACTACGGGGTGAACCCACTTATTTATGTAATATTTTCTGTTCGTTTAAAGTTTCGATTTTGCTGCTGTTGCAGTTGAAATACTTGATATTTTATATTAAATTTATGATCTTTTTTTAAATAATGCTGTCCGGCGTCCCCTTCATAGCAATGTCCTTTCCCCCATGAAAACTTCCTTCATGGAAAGATCCTCCCATATAACCCCTGACCCACCCCCGCACTACCAGGAAAAATTTCCCCTGAAAACGTCTGTATACTTCCAAATAACCAATACTATATGTTAACATTGGGTAAAGTTCATAACTTTCAGCCCCCCCTCCGGGAACTTCGGAGGTTTAAGTCATCCTAAAAGACATACTTATAATATTTTCGAACATGCTGAATAAAATGGCTATCTCAAAATTTTGATCAGTTAACTTTGGGAAAAAAATGAGCGTGGGAGGGGGCCTAGTTGCCCTCCATTTTTTTTGGTCACTTAAAAAGGGCACTAGAACTTTCAATTTCCATTCCAATGAGCCCTCCCACGATATTCTAGGACAACTGGTTCGATACGATCACCCCTGGGAAAAAAAAAACAAAAACAAACAATAAACACGCACCCGTGATCTTTCTTCTGGCAAAAAATGCAAAATTCCACATTTTTATAGATGGGGACTTGAAACCTCTACAGTAGGGTTCTCTGATGCGCGGAATATGATGGTGTGATTTTCATTAAGGTTCTATAACTTTTAGGGGGTCTTTCCTCCTATTTTCGAAAATCAGCCAAATTTTCTCAGGCGCCTAACTTTTGATGGTTAGGATTAAACTTGATGAAACTTAAATATTTGAAATCAGCATTAAAATGTGATTCTTTTGATGTATCTATTTGTATCAAAATACAGTTTTCTAGAGTGTCGGTTACCATTGAGCCGGGTCGCTCCTTACTTACAGTTCGTTACCACGAACTGTTTGAAACGAAGATAAAACTTCATCAATTCGAAAGCTGTCACTGGCTTCAAGACGAAGGCAAACGCTATGTGCGATGAAGGGCTGGAGATGACACTTAATTGAACTTGTTGATGTATTTTTGTTAACGTAAAAGATGCTATTTATGTCCTTATCTGAAATTAAAAATAACAATTTGATGCTGCGCTGTGTTTTTCGAGTAAATTCCACGGAAATATAGGGCAAAATATCCCTTTTTTATAGGGAGATCAATAGGGAGAAATCAGACCTAAAGACGTTTAGGGAAAATTGATATAAAAAAAGGGGAAATTGTAATTGAAAAGTTGAAGCCACCTTATGGCCAAAACAGACTCCTCCAATCATAGAGGAAATACTGTGACTTTCTACCTATTGTTTATTTTAAGTGTGTTGAAGTTAACACTATTAGGTTGTAATTTTAATAAAGAAATTAAACTCTCATAATGTCCAAAAAGTAACTCATATCATTCAAAATTGTAATATCTAATTCTGAATGCTAAGGATGGTTAGCCTCCAATTCTTTTACATTATAAAAAAAAAAACACTAGAAATTTCAAATTCCAATCGTATGAGCCTCCTCACAAGTTCTTATGACCCCCCCCCAACATATAGGAGATGCCTTCTAAAAAAAATACCTGATACTATAGTACACGCAATATTCTTAGTTCAATAATGCATAACCGACCAGACTTTCTTTAAATATTTATTCCGGAATCCTTTTATCTATAGTAAGCAACTTTTCATAACTTAGGGCCTTCCTGTTGATGCTCAACAAATGTTAGACCACCTTCACTCATACTGTTTATTTTATTCTCACCCTTTTGATTATAATGGCTACATTAAAGTGTTCAGACTACATACGTTTGGACCTTGAAAACAAATCAGGACCTTGTGGGGGTCTAAAATTCTAATGTTTATATTCTGCTATAAGATTAGCGCTGGAAATCACGACTTTTGTTAGTAGTACCCCCATAATACTTTTGACGACACACATAGCAGTTTAATATGGGATTTCCGTGAGCCCGTTAGGCGTGTATAAGTGGAACTAATAGTCCCTTGCACCTGGGCATTGCGGTCAGCTGGCAAGATTCCTAGGACCCACCCTGGGAAGATTTCCTGGATTCCAGTATTTTTTATATGAGTATTTGGACTGTGGTTGGGATAACACACAAGTACCAACAATAGGAGTCCCTCACACTTGGGCAATGCGGCTCTAGGTGTTCTATTAAAGGAACTGTCGACACACCCTAGGAATTTAAATAGATCCCTAGGAAAATAGCATAGGATTTCCATGACATAGATAGGAAAAATAGCATAGGATTTCCATGATACAGACAGTAAAAATAGCATAGAATTTCCAAGAGACAGATAGGAAATATAGCATAGGATTTTTGGATGTCAGATAGGAAATTAACATGGGATCTCTGGAAATCAGATAAATGGAGCTCCTAGTCTCTCGCACCTGGGCAATTCGGTCATCTGTCTTCAGCTGGAAAAATTACCGTGAAATCCCTAGTAAAACAGCATTAGATTCCCGTGACATCCCTTGGAAAATAGAATAGGATTCCTGTGACACAGATAGGAAAAATAACATTTGATTTCCATGACACCCCTGGCAAAATTCCTGTGACAGACCTCCACAGATTCCCGTGACACCCCCTAGATGTTCCAATATTTCCCCTAGCAACCGCCATTTGTCTCGATTCGTAGCTATTTTTGGCACATTGTTTTTCTATCCTCCCTCTAAAAATAGCGGCCCCCATATACGAGTCTAGACGGCTATTCTCTTTATGTGTAGTATTCTCTCTCTGAAAATAGAAGCCCCCATTTAGGAGTCTAGACGTCTATTCTGGAAGATGACCAGTTCATATCTCTAAAAATAGAAGCCCCGTGTAAGGCCCTGTGTTTCCCGGGGATGCTCTAAATAGCTGAGGGAATGACATTTCTACTTCAGTCTCGTTCAGTTTTTTGAAAGTGATAGAACTATCTAAAAATGGAGACCTCTAGATATTTGATAAGGGACATGACCCGGATATAGCAAAAGCTGAGTCTCTTTTCTCTATTATTTCCTTGCCCCCTCGTCCAAGCCCCATCGCCCCCTCTACCACAACATCATGCTTATATGCAGCTTACAGCTCACATTATTCCCTATTTACCACATAGCAATCCCAATTCTCCTCCCCCATTCGACAATAATTAATCTTTTCAAAAGAAATTATTCTTTTTGGTAAATAGTGTTTTTCGAGAAATGTAGTCTCTTTTCCTCTCACGCCTAGAGACGGTCATTTAAACCTTAGCAAGCGATTCATGAAATTTGACTCGTGTATCCTTTGTTCTAAACAAATACATCTGTTATGAACAAAGCGGAAGGGTTGCTTTGCTGTCTATTAATAAACCTTACCAAGGTGATGATCTATTTTTGTATCGAGTTAGGTCATTATTTCTAGTATTATATCTAACAAGGCGCATATTAAGTCATGTATTCCTCTTAAATTCTACTTTTGCTTTTCTTGGGGGAATCAAACCGGGTGTATATTTTGGGGCTTGGGATTTTATATTTAAATAAATAATCTTAATTACGAATTAAATCACTTTTTGGCCTCTTAGGGATGAATAATGCTAGTTTTTTAAAAGCCAAAGATAGGCGCATTTAAGGCTGGATGGTTATGAAAACCTGGTATATTTCCATGGCACGTACCAAGAAATATTTCCTTTTTCATCATACACAAGTTATTAATTTAATTCTAGCACCCTCTTATATTTGATATAATGACACGACATTAGAGAGGGTTTCTGGCAATGAGAAAACACTGGTCCTGCACAGTGGGGTTCTATTCGCCCCTAGACGAATAATACCATATTTTAAAAGTTGGAGGAGGTTTTGGGCAATGGCGGATGTTTTATAACAAAAAACTATGACTTCTAGAAGGGTGCACTATTTCCAATAAATCTTGTTTTCTGTACTAAATCTTGTTTTCTTTTCTCTAGTATACTTATAAAAAAAAATCTTGGGGGAATGAGACTGGGTGGATAGTTTTAGGTCGGGGTGTTATATTCCATTAAATGGCCTGAACTGCAATTTTGCGGAATCCATTGTCTCTTAGACGAATAATGCTAGTTTTTTAAAAAGCCTGAGATAGCTGTATATAAGGCTGGAGGGTTAAGAAAACCGTGGATATTTCCACGGCGCGTACCACAAATATTCCCTTTTTCATCGTACACAAAATATTAGTGGAATTCTAGCATCCCCTTAGCTTTGGTTTAATTTCACGATATTGGAGAAGGTTTCTGGCAATGAAAAAACACCAGTCTTGGGCACTGAGGTTCTCTCCATCCCTAGACGAATAATACCATATTTTAAAAGTTGGAGTTGGTTTTGGGCAATGCCGGATGTTTTAGTTTTATAAAAAAAAAACTAAGGGGTTCTAGAAGAGAGCGCTATTTACAATAAATCTTATTTTCTTTTTCTCTAGTATAATTATCAAAGAATTGAGACTTGTGTAGTTTTTGCTTTTCTTGGGAAAAGGAGACAGGGTGGATATTTCAAAGTTTGGATTTTATATATAATTAAATGACCACAATTTCGAATTCTCGGATTTTAGTCTCTTAGACGAATAATACCATATTTTAATAGCTGGAGGGAGTTTCTAGCAATGAAAAAACATCACTACTAGGCAGTGGGGGATTCTATCCGCACCCTACACGATTAATACCTTAAGAGGGTTTCTAGACAAAATCATGATTTCAAATTAATCTTGTTCTCTTCTTCTTATTCTCTAGAAGGTAGCGTTGTTTCATATAATCTATACTAAATCTTGTTTTCTTTTCTAGGGATTTCCTGCGTTTTCCCCTCCAAGCAAGAGTAGTAATCAATATTATACTTTGCGTACGCCCCTAGGAGTCTTTATGTTATTCTGATGCCCCTATAGCAATTTCAACGTTATTCTATAGAAACTTGACACCTTTTCAAAGAGATTCAGAGCTCCCTCACATGGCCTAATACTTTGGGTAGACTATGCTCCATCTTGTGCTAGTTACATAACATGTTATGAAGGACAAGTTTTTCTGACACAATTTACATAGACCAGATTTCTAGTTCATATATTTTTTGATAACTTGATAGGTGATTTGAATAAAAGGAATTCAAATATTTTGCCTATGAAATAGAAGCTAACTCAATTTGCGAAAAGGTATTCCATTTGCACAACTCTGATCTGATTGAATTGTCGCCCGACAATGAGATGTAATCACTGCTAAGCCTTTTATTATTGCGAGAGGATTACCCAATTTACTTCTTAGTGTTAACTGACAGAGTTCCAAATACGAACATTTTGAAAAGCAGACAAGAAATTGGACACTATAATCAGAATTATTTGATTAACATTTAAAAAGGGGTAATGAGATATGTGATCTGTATAATACACAAGTTATGTTTGATAAGTATTGTCAATTTAAAATAGGATCTAACGTTCCCTTCGTTTCCCCATTTCTGAGGGCAGGGAGGGGAGGGGTCAATTTTGGAGGGAAAACATCTGCATCAAGGGGAAGGCTCAGAGGCCCTTCGTTCCCACATTTCCGAGGACAGGGGAGAGGAAGAAGGTGATAGTATTCCAATACAATAATTCAAGTATAATAGAATTTATGCTCCTAGTGGAAACTCGTAAAACCCTTCCCCCTGCCCGCGCTAGGATAATTGTCTGGCTGTGACAATGGATATTATCTCTAAATACAGAGAATTAAGGTGATAGTATTCCGATACAATAAGTCAAGTATAATAGAATTGATGCTTCTAGTGGAAACTCGTAAAACCCTTCCCCCTCCTCGTGCTAGGGTTATTGCCTGGCTGTGACAATGGATATTACCTCTAAATACAGAGAATTAAGGTGATAGTATTCCGATACAATAAGTCAAGTATAATATAATTTATGCTGCTGGTGGAAGCTCGTAAAACCCTTCCCCCTCCCCGCGCTAGGATTATTGCCTAGCTGTGACACTGGATATTACCTCTAAATACAGAGAATTAAGGTGATAGTATTCCGGTACAATAAGTCAAGTATAATAGAATTTATGCTCCTAGTGAAAACTCGTAAAACCTTCCCCCTCCCCGCGCTAGGACTATTGCCTAGCTTTGACAATGGATATTACCTCTAAATACAGAGAATTAAGGTGATAGTATTCCTATACAATAACTCAAGTATAACAGAATTGACGCTCCTCGTGCAAACTCTCTAAACCCTTCCCCCTCCCCATGCTAGGATTATTGCCTTGCTTTGACAATGGATTTTATCTCTAAATACAGAGAATTAAGGTGATAGTATTCTGATACAATAAGTCAAGTATAATAGAATTGATGCTCCTAGTGGAAACTCGTAAATCCTTCCCCCTCCTCGTGCTAGGGTTATTGCCTGGCTCTGACAATGGATATTACCTCTAAATACAGAGAATTAAGGTGATAGTATTCCGATACAATAAGTCAAGTATAATAGAATTGATGCTCCTAGTGGAAACTCGTAAAACCCTTTCAACCTCCCCGCGCAAGGATTATTGCCTAGCTGTGACAATGGATATTATCTCTAAATACAAAGAATTAAGGTGATAGTATTCCGATACAATAATTCAAGTATAATAGAATTTATGCTCCTAGTGGAAACTCGTAAAACCCTTCCCCCTCCCCGCGCTAGGATTATTGTCTGGCTGTGACAATGGATATTACCTCTAAATACAGAGAATTAAGGTGATAGTATTCCGATACAATAAGTCAAGGATAATAGAGTTTATGCTCCTAGTGGAAACTCGTAAAACCCTTCCCCCTCCCAGCGCTAGGATTATTGTCTTGCTGTGACAATGGATATTAACTCTAAATACAGAGAATTAAGGTGATAGTATTCCAATACAATAAGTCAAGTATAATAGAATTTATGCTCCTAGTGGAAACTCGTAAAACCCTTCCCCTCTCCCCGCGCTAGGATTATTGCCTGGCTGTGACAATGGATATTATCTCTAAATACAGAGAATTAAGGTGATAGTATTCCGATACAATAAGTCAAGTATAATAGAATTGATGCTCCTAGTGGAAACTCGTAAGACCATTCTCCCTCCTCATGCTAGGTTTATTGCCTGGCTGTGACAAAGGATATTACCTCTAAATACAGAGAATTGAGGTGATAGTATACCGATACAATAAGTCAAGTATACTAGAATGTATGCTCCTAGTGGAAGCTGGTAAAACCCTTCCCCCACCCCGCACTAGGATTATTGCCAAGTTGTGACAATGGATATTACCTCTAAATACAGAGAATTAAGGTGATAGTATTCCGATACAATAAGTCAAGTATAATAGAATTTATGCTCCTAGTAAAAACTCTCAAAACCTTCCCCCTCCCCACGCTAGGACTATTGCCTAGCTGTGAAAATGGATATTACCTCTAAATACAGAGAATTAAGGTGATAGTATTCCGATACAATAAGTCAAGTATAATAGAATTTATGCTCCTAGTGGAATCTCGTAAAACCCTTCCCCCTCCCCGCGCTAGGATTATTGCCTAGCTGTGACAATGGATATTACCTCTAAATACAGAGAATTAAGGTGTTAGTATTCATATACAATAAGTCAAGTATAATAGAATTTATGCTCCTAGTGATAGCTCGGAAAACCCTTCCCCCTCCCCGCGCTAGGATTATTGCCTAGCTGTGACAATGGATATTACCTCTAAATACAGAGAATTAAGGTGTTTATTCTGTGTGATTTTTTCTTTACTTGGTGGCCATTCAAAAAGCTAGGATTTCTGTTAAATAAATAATTCTTATAGGTTTTCGTGTGTGTTTGACTCCCGGGGTTTATTGTTTGAGAAGTTAACTTTAGTATTTTGTGGTTTTACGTGCCTGAAATCATGAATTAGGATATTTAATTAGCTGTTTGGGTTTTCAGATATAGTTTTTTAGATGTTCATGGGTGTTAGGTTCCTGGAGGGTTTTATGACTCCTCCCCCCAATGAATTCAGATTGTTTTAGGACTCTTCCCCCTAGCCATAACTCCATTCAACCTTGTGCGAAGAAATAGAAGTTTGATGAAGTATTTGTCCACTTAACAACTATATTAATAGGCTACAAGATGATGGGACAGTATGACACAGAATTTATCAGTTACAAATAGTTCAATGACTCCTCCCCGCAATGACTTCAAAGGGTTTTATGACTCCTCCCCACAATGAATTCAGGTGGTTTTAGGACTCATCCCCCTAGCCACAACTCCATTCAACCTTGAGTGAAGATATAAAAGTTTGATGAAGTATTTTTCTACTTAGCAACTACATTAATAGCTTCCAAGATGATAGGACTGTATGACACAGAATTTATCGGTTTGAAAAAATCATCTTGTGGTGTTATATTTGAATGTGAATTTTTATTATTGTCTATGGAACTCGAAGAAATTGACTGTTATCATTGGATAGTGAACTATAATATGTTTGAGCATGATAAAAGCTTGTGGAGTACTACATTACGTCATATAAACAGACTGGGATTCAACGATAGAGTGATTACACCACTTAATAATGCTGGTCAGAAACTGAGAAATTTTCAGGAGGAAGTCAGTGAAATTTGCAGCTTTTTCGGGGTTGAAGCGCTCTACGTAAAGGGCAATGTACCTACAGATAAAGTTTTAATTCAAAAGTGTGACCCTAGTATTCCACTTTTCAATCTAGAAGAGTTTAAGTGTCCTAAATTTGAAGGTGGTTATCACCGTCCTGAAGACGAGGTTAGGTTATTCGCACAGTGGATACCTTACAACATAACTGATCGTGATAAATCCATAAGACATGGTAAAAGCTATTCTATATCATAGGATCATCGTTTGTGGATGTTTAAGAGTGAACTGTAAGTTTTATTTTTATGTAAACATTTGTTGTTGTGTTTTTTTTTTCTCAAAAAAAAAAATATGTTAATACATTTAAGAAATAAATATCTTTAATCTTAACCCGTCTTTATTCTTTAGAATATTTTTATTGTAAGTAATTAACAAACTCTTTCCTGAAGTCACCTCTTGGACACAAAATGCAGAAACTTAATTTAAAAAACTATGAAAAAAAATTGTAAGTAAGTAAGTAACAAATTCTTTCTTGTAGTCACCTCTCGGATACACAATACAGAAATTTCATCAAATAAATTATGAAAAAATTTTAAGTAAGTAGCAAATTCTTTCTTGAATTCACCTGCTGGATAAACAAAGACATTTCGTTCAAGAAATTATTACAAAATTCTAAGTAAGTAACAAACTCTTTATTTTTTACACGACTTAGATACACGATGTAGAAATTTAATTCAAGAAATTATGAAAAAATTCTCAGTAAGTAACAATTTCTTTCTTGAAGTCAACTCTTGGATACACAATACGGAAATTTCATTCAAGAAATTATGAAAATATTTGTAAGTAAGTAACAAACTCTTTGTTGATTTCACCTCTTGGATATACAGTACAGATACTTCATTCAAGAAATTATGAAAAAATCGCAAGTAAACTCTTTCCTGAAGTCACCTCTTGGATACACAATGCAAAAACTTTATTTAAGAAACTATGAAAAAATTGTAAGTAAGTAACAAATTCTTTCTTGAAGTCACCTCTTGGATACACAATACAGAAATTTCATTAAGGAAATTATGAAAAAATTGTAACTAAGTAGCAAATTCTTTCTTGAATTCACCTGTTGGATAAACAAAAAGATATTTCGTTCAAGAAATTATGACAAAATTCTAAGTAAGTAACAAACTCTTTATTGTTTTCACGAGTTAGATATACGATGTAGAAATGTAATTCAAGAAATTATGAAAAAATTCTCAGTAAGTAACAATTTCTTTCTTGAAGTCAACTCTTGGATACACAATACGGAAATTTCATTCAAGAAATTATGAAAATATCTGTAAGTAAGTAACAAACTCTTTATTGTTTTTACCTCTTGGATATACAGTACAGATACTTCATTCAAGAAATTATGAAAAAATCACAAGTAAGTAACTTTTTTTTCTCTTTATCACAAACAATTTTCACTTAGCTACACGATGTAGAAATTTAATTCAAGAAATTATGAAAAAATTCTCAGAAAGTAACAATTTCTTTCTTGAAGTCAACTCTCGAATACACAATACGGAAATTTCATTCAAGAAATTATGAAAATATTTGTAAGTAAGTAACAAGCTCTTTATTGATTTCACCACTTGAATATACAGTAGAGATACTTCATTCAAGAAACGTGATTAAACACGTTTTGAAACTACATGCTATTTGCTTGCCTTTCCTTGGCACCTTTCCAAACGAGCGGGGATTCCCCACTGGTTCCTACACATTGCAAAAAAGTGAGCAGTACGAAAACTCCACGTTTTCAACCAGACATGTTTTTTAGACAACACCTATTTTTTAGGGACCAATCAGAGACAGCGGAGGCTGGTCAATATACAATAATTTGATTGGTGATTGGTTACACACCGCGACGGCGCATACATAGTGAGAGAGACATGCAAAGTCGACATAGCTTTATTTCATTTTTTTAAGGTTAATTTAGACGAGGTTACGTGCGCGCACGTGCGCACCGATAGAACAAGAGTCGGTAATGCCAATGTTCCCCTCTCACGTCTTTTTTTTCGACCCATTTAGTGAGATGTCTAATAGAATTAATTTTGTATGACCGGGTATTGATTGCTGTGTTGCTACTCTTGGACCATAAGAGTTGGGTCATGGAATGGGCTTTTACAGGGTTCGTTCGTCAATGTTCGGTTACAGTTTCGGCAGTTGGTTTGCTAAGCTTTTTTGCTCTGCACTAATCCTGGCTAAAAAATATGCTGCACCGGTTGCTGCTGTTTTTTCGTCCTCTACACTACACAATAGGGGTTCTGGAAGGATTTTCAAAAAAGTGTTTTACAAAATCTCAGGTCCAGTGTGCAATCCCTTGGTGAGCGATTAAAACCACAACAAAGCAGAAAAGGTTTAAAAAGGGGTGATAATCCTCATCACTCATCAGTGTCAACCCAGCTGGGAAGCGTAAAGCGTCGAGAAAGAAAATAAAAAAGATCTAAAAGGATTTCTGTTCCTAGAAAATGGAATATCTACCACATAAGGAATCTCATGCTTCAGTAAACTCATCTCTAAATCTTTTCAAAGAAACCTTTTCAAGAAAATGTAAATGTCAGTGTAAATCACGAATACTATGAACAATTTTAAACACAACAACGGCTCTCTGAAAATGTCCAATCAATCCAATTAATTTGAAATTAATTTCAAATTAATTACAGTGAAGATTAACTCATAGATTTAAATTCCAAATTTATAGATGTACATCTCATTATTAAAAAATCTAACAATGAAAAACCAAGTGCAGCAGAGGGGTTATCCTATGAAAGGTGTGTACTGCACAATTTTTTAAATACAGTTAAGTGTCTATATAAATGGAACATTGGTGATTAGAAAATCCTAATTAAACTGAATATCATACTGAGAAAATCCAACTTAATATCCTCAGCCGTTATTCAGATATGGTATTTCCACTTTTTTGAACTATTATGTTTAAGCATGAGGATATAGTGAAAGCATATATGATAACCGTCTTACAATGAATATACCAATGCCATTATGGTATTGAGAATTAACTGTAAAATTGCAAATCAAAATTGTAGGTAAAATTATGTAAATATAATTGTTTATGGGGTTGAAATATATTACTGTAAATCCTTAAGACCCCCATGGTAAAAAAAAGCGTGGTTTGTCCAAAAATGGCATCTACTTATGCAGATTGTGCAGGCAGCAATGCCAAGTCCATCTCACTCACTATTTTACTCTCAAAATAAAGAAAATTGCCAGTGTAGATATAAAATATCTAACACAGTATACATGCCAGTTCAAGATATTTGGCATTCGTGACAGGCGAAGGCATACTAACCTAGAAGGCATTTTATCCAGCAAAGCCTTCACAGCTTTGCACTTTACACCTTCCAAAGAACTTCTAATTTTCCTTAAATCCTTCCTTAAGGCATCCTTCATCACATTCAGGGACGACTTACTTTTCACAAGGACGAGAACGACAAGGACGATAAAGACAAGGCCGATAAACAATGAGTACATAGAAACAAGGTCTTAATCCCGAACAATAATAATTTTTCAGAATTCTTTTCTGTGCTGTCTTATAAAAAAAAATCTTCCTTTAAAACAGGTCCTAATTCTAAAACTTGGAAAGGGAGCTTAAAATTAGAAAAATGATTAATGTTTTACTTAACAGGGGCTATTCCAAAACAGGGGCTATTCTAAAACAGAAAAGAAGAAATAATGCAACTGGATTCGGGAAATATGTCACAATATAATATATTTGAATCAAAGCACTATAAATTAATTTAATAAAAGAATAGGTAAAAGTCTAAATTTGGGGCTATTAAGAAGGAAACAAGTTAAAAAAACATTCAAACTTCATAATATGCAAAATAATTGTAGCTAACTCATATTACTTGCAGCCCTGCTATACTTTACCCTCATAACACCCTCAAAGTGTAGATAGGCCTATATTGCTGAAACTAGATATTTCCAATGCAATCTCCCAATGCAGATCTCTCTTGTTTCAAGCCATGCATCCGCAAACTGAATCAACTGCAATTTTAATAAGAACCGGAAAAAAGAATGACGGCTGGAGGAATGCATTATAAATAACATAATATCTTGTCGTTTCAATATTTAGTATTTCTCAATACTTTCATTAAAAAAGACTTTTCTGATTATTTCTTTTTGTATTTAATTTCTGATGTTTTTAAAATAAACCCAGAAAGTCTGCCCCTTTCGTGTAAGATCCCAAAATAAAATTCCTCAATTGAAAGTCCTTCCCACTTAAAATTTGTCCGCTGGGAAATTGCTCCTGGATAATTCCTTCCCCTCACAATATTTATTGTTTAGTACTAGTAGTGGACGCCCAATACATCCGACCGGGGCCCTATCGCTTTGATTCCCGTTAACGGAACTTTTCTTAAGTTGATGGATATTTGGAAAAAACTTTTCAAGGTTTCTTTGCTGGTTACGTAATTTTTCACAATTATGTTATGCAAATGTTTGCTTCGAGAGTTCTTTGGTTGTTGCGGAAAAGTTTAGTGTTAGAAACAAACGAGGGTCAGGTAGGAAAAACCATCAGGACCCGCTATTCAAGTGGGGAACCCCCAATTGTAAAAAATTATCTCACTTCAATGTTTACTTGATGACATAGGTTTTTTGGTGGTACACAAGCCTTTTGTTTCGAATTTCATTTTCATTATTGGTACCACAGACAAATTCATCCCGTTATGTGTTGATTTTTCAACATAAACAAAGGTTTTCCGCTATGAAACAAACAATGTTATGCATT
Organism: Artemia sp. Qi Xiang Cuo; assembly: GCF_049724085.1. NCBI lineage: Eukaryota > Metazoa > Arthropoda > Branchiopoda > Anostraca > Artemiidae > Artemia > Artemia sp. Qi Xiang Cuo. The sequence goes on from NC_142795.1 coordinate 14,318,285, forward strand.
AGATTGTTTTTCTCGTAGCGGGTAATGGACCGGGTGATTCTTTTGTCCCCTGGGGGACATAAAACCTGGATCCAAAAATGGACAACAATCCTTGTAACTTTTGAGATGAAAAGTCCACCACGATTTTATAACATATGACTTGGCCCGAGCCTATTTGTGGTTAAGGTTCTATACATATTAAGGGAAGGTCATCCCTCCCCCACCGAATAAATAGTACGAGATAATACTCAAAACTAAATTAATATAATTCTCTATATAAAATTAACAAGTAAAACCTGTTCCTATCGCTAATGTGTATATCCAGTGGTGATATAATAACCTTATTTTCTTACGAAATACATGTTTTTACTCTGTCTGTTATTTTAAAATGCCTTTCGCTTATCGAAACTTATTCTGACAGATGTGTTTAACCCCCAAGTTAATTATTATCCGTCAACTATTTTGGGTTTAAGTCTTTATTGATAGCGCATAGTGAACAACCAGAGTGAATCAAATAAATAAGGGTATTTTTTGCATATAGTAAATTTGAACATTCTGGTTTCGCAATAAAGATGTATTTTTCTCATGAAATTGACCGAGTTATATTTATATTAAATAACTCATTTTTAAGAGGAGTTGAGAAAGCTATGATTAATATTTTCATACTGAAAATTTGACTAGCTCTAAATTAAATGGTAGATGTTTATTTCGAGGAAGGAGGGCAAAGACCGGGTGCAATATATTGCTCGTTAGTTAATTGCTGAAAGAAGGGGTCGTTTTTAACATCTGTCGTTGTGTGAAAAATTTTTGGTTTATACATATCGGTTTGAAGGTTTTAACAATTTGAGTCTTTGCGTTCAATAGTAAAAGTGTCTAATTTTTATGCACTCTACTGCTACCATTAACGTTTGATTATTTTCAAATATTAAGGAGGCTCTATACCTAAGAAGTACATTATTCATCACTGCATGTATAAGATATCCTTTTCTAAACAGAAAATATTTCAACCAGCTCAAGGGATGAGAGGCATCAGATTATTAATGTGTTAGTAATATAAACTCCCTATGTACAATTGAATAATTTACCCCCGTTTATGGAATAATTTTTGGTCGTTAAACTTTTAAGTAGTAGTATTGACTTTCTATGTCCAAACGAACACTCTTAAGCATAAGCAAGCACCCATTAAAAAATTTACAGACTAATGATACATTCTATTTCAGACTAATGTTTATTCTTTTTCAGGACGAAATCGTAAGTCTTTCAAAGGGGAAATAAGTTTTTATTATCTTTTAGATTCACTTAACAACATAACCAACGACTAAAAGAGCCTACAATATTTAATCAATATATATAGATAATCAATATATATATTCAATCAATATTACAATAATAAATATATTTAATCACTAATAGAGATAAAACCGACCCCAGAGGAAAGTGAGTGAAAGGGAGGCTTTTGTTCGGGGGTAGACCCTGTTAGTGAAGTTCTCCCATTTTTTATTTAGATGGTTTCATAGCTGATGTTGGGCTTGACAAGGACTTTGAATAGGTAGATTACGAGATCACACCAAATAAGCCCGAAAAAGTGCAAGCAGACCAGAGAATGACCAGTATCTACAGTGACCGTTAGAAGGGGTATCATGGCAAAGTAGAATTGAGTTTGGAATTGAGTTTGGAGACCCATTCAATACACTTATAGATGGTAGTATCCACTCGGGTCCAATTATAAAACGAAAAAAAAGTTAAAAAGAGAAAAACGAGGATTATACAAGATAGCGAAAAATGTGGACTAAAAGACAAAAATTTGGTTGAAGACCTCCGCTTGACCGTCCACAGTGCACGATAATAAAATAAAAATTACTAATAAAAATCCAAGGATACTGAATTTTTACGAGATCTTGTAAAAATCTTTATTTTTACTGGCTTTCGGCGTATTACTTACTGGACAAGGATACGTCAAAGGTCTGAGACTTTTGATTCTGCCTTGGCTCAACATGTGTATGAAAACCCGCACCATATCGTTTTATTCGATAACACCTCTATTATTTCCCCTGTTAAAGGTCTTATCCAAGTTTTCAGGGAGACAGTTTAGATAAAAAAAAAGTACATTTACCGAAAGGTGGCTCTCCATAGAGATACTGGAGAAACCTATTTAACTCCCATTTATAATGAACTAATTAATTCTGATCGTTTTTACTTAAATAAGAAAATCACATTTCGCAACGTAACGTAATCTGTGACGATGTTTTACCTAGAAAGCGTTTAGCTTCTAAAAATGTTCTGTATAAATAAAAAAAATTGAATTCCCATTCATTACTGTATTTTTTTATTCAGTTACCCTTTCACCGTTACATGGAAAGGGTTGTCAATTTTTTTTTGTGCTTTGTTTTAAGGTTTGAAATTTTGTATAGTATCCTTGATTTTATTAGTAATTTTTATTTTATTATCGTGCACTGAGGACGGTCAAGCAGAGGTCTTGACCGAAATATTTGCATTTTAGTCCACATTTTTCACTGGCTTGTATAATCCTCGTTTTTCTCTTTTTAACTATATTTTTCGTTTTATCATGATTAGCCAGTCTGGCCTCAGAAATTATTTAAGACGAGCTTACTGGGAGCATGTGAACAAGTCTGTTCTTAATTATTTTAATTTTTCCAAAAAAAACACGCTAACTTAATTAGCCAGCAAGAATTTTACAGAATTGTAGGTTTCATTGAGTTCTTCCAAAGTCTCTTCGTTTTCGATCAAATCTAGGCACGCAATCGGAACTAAAATTTAGAGATAGGGTTGGTTTTCAATCATTGAATCACATTTTAAAAGACCATAAAAACCGACGTTTTTTCCTTAGTAACATGATCTCAAAAGTTCGACATTTTTCACAGCGTAACCTCTCGTCACCAGATTTTCAACAGATTTCTAAAATAGCTCGAAATTCTTTCCGTCACGACTGTTTCATAGCTAGAACTCGTTTATCAGAAAAGTTTGTAAAACTATAGTACGAAAAATTTCAAAGCTCCAGATGTTTTCTTCCTAGATTCTGTCCTGGCCCGGCCATTGAGAACCAATCTTCGAAAGTTCTTACACAGGAAGAAATCTATGTCTTGTCTAAGCGACCAAAATTTTGCTTGCCTCATTAACGAGTAAATTTCTCAGAGATAGCATCCAGTGTGGAGGCGGGTATATATGGTTCAAGAGGTATTGTTGTAAACCCAGACTTACTTCGAGGGGAGGTTGTTAAGAATCTTCTTGACTTCACTCCTTATTCCTCTAACTAAAAAAATCGGGAAACAAAAATCTGAAAAATTTAACAAAAGACCCAGACATCATTATCACTAGGACTGACAAAGGGAATAAAATTTTATCCTTGATAAAATCTCAAATAACAAAAAAGATACGGATGTTTTTTCCGACACTCACACTTATAAACCTTTAGATTCAGACCCCACCGACAAGTTCACCCGTGAAGTACGAAATAACTGGGAATTTTACAAAATGAAATACTCATTAATCCACAAATGTACAAAATGTTTTATCCTAAAGGGTGCTCCGCTCCTAAATTCTATGGTCTCCCAAAAATTCACAAAGATGGAGTTCCTTTGCGCCCAATTGTGACCTCTTATAGTTCGCTAGCTTCATGACTGGGAAAATGGTTATCAGCAGTTTTTCATCCTCTCATGTTGACGCAAGTTTCTTGTATTAAAAATTCAGTATACCTTGTGGGAAAATTAAATAACCTTGATATAAAAAAGACACAATTTTGGGCAGTTTTGATGCCATTTTGAAGTATACTTCATGTGATATAAGAAAAAATGTGAATTTGCTCTTCAAAAGAAACTAGAAGATAATATTGACCGGACGGATTATAAAACATTAGATATTGAAACCATTATGCGACCTGTTCGAATTTGCAATAGATATTCCTTATATTTTCGGTACAATAACCAGTTTTTCATCCATATAAATGGCCTCCCGACGGGTACTCACCTTTCACCTTTTTTGGCCACTTTTCACATGGGATTTATTGAAACCTCCGCTTTGAATACTTTTCCTCTGGAGCACCGGTTCTGGGGCCGGTTTGTCAATGATGTTATGTTGGTTGAATCACGGAGAGGTAGAACTTAAGACCCATAATACACTTGAACTTGTCCCTCCCCCGGCCTTTGGAGCTTACCTAATTGTAATAAAATTCCAACATGAGTTTTTTGGAAATATCAAAAATTGCGCTACCAGTGGCAATATTTTTATTTAAAACTATGTTTCTTTTTTCCCAATGCAAAAGGACCATAATCGAAACTATGAGTTTGAACGAAGTAAATTTCGGATTGGCAATGATTCGAGCTTATTCTTTTGGGCCCTTTACAATACCACAATAATTCCTTAGGTGCAGACTCTCGCTCACCTTAACAAATGCTGAATTTAAAATAAGCTTAAAGATTTATTGTTGAACCTTCGTTTTTACCTCAGAGCGTTTACTAACAAATAAAGATCTTTATATATGGCTATCGATCAAATTGGAAGGCTTTATTTTGTGAGCCTGAAACCGTTGGCTAGTATCCACCGCAAAAGAACACGGTGTACAGCGATATTCTGCTTTGGATAAAGGTCGGCAATAAGCTTTTGTTTTGAAGCTGTTTATTGCATACCCCTATAATCTATCAAAGAAATATTATGTGGACTCAGTATATCCTTTGAGACCCGTATGTTCATGCAAGGAAAAACAAAATCCCTTACCGTGTCATGAAGTTCCACTGATATTTCATCACCAATTTCGGAAAGCCTACCTTGCGGTCCTTTCTCCCCAACAGTGGCAATGTCGGGAAAATTTGGATCACAAGGATTGCAATCATCTTTAATTCCCGCACGGCAAAGAGTAGTGAAACATTGCCAGTGGATAAAGAGAGTTCATATAAGAAAAACCACATCCGATTTTTCACCTGTGCATTGTCACGTCGAGTCGGTATCCATGATACGACCTCTGTGAAAAACATACCCTTCCCTTCATTGATCGCTCTGCAAATAAGTGATGATCCACGTCGTTGATTAGCCCTATTTTCTCTTGACTGATTTTAAGAATTAAATCCATGAATAATTGAGGATTTGAAATATAATAACCCAAATCCAACCCAAGTTCCACATATATTTTGTCCGTGTTGTTACATAAAATATCCAGAAACGTCAACACATCATTTGTCAGGTACATTTTACAATAAACCTCCTCATTTTTAAACCCACCCTTGCCCCAAAATTTTTTTTAGCAAGTTCATAGTTGGGAGTTGTGCATTGACGGTCTTAAAATGAATCTTAAAATACTTCGATGCGCGGAAATTTTTCCTCGCGTAGCCTTGAGATGGGGTTGTAGTATTCATATGAGTTTTTGCCCTTACACGTCAATAAATCACACTTATTATCATCTGGAAGCGCTAATGGGAAATTATTGAAATCGTCGCTTTTCTCTACTTGAATTAATTGGCTTAGTTATTTGGGGAAAAACTATAGGAATCTAAAAAAGGATTTTATTCAAGCATGTATTACCATTATCTATGGTTTTCCGTTTGAAATCTAAGACTAAAAGCTTCTCAGATGATTTGGGTATGAATTTATAAGAAATAAACCATCTACCAATGCGCTATTTTTAACTTCACCTCTCTGCAAACGTGCCAACGTTGGTAATATGGGAATTTCAAATCATAGCTGGAATTGTGCATGTAAATCGGTAGAAAGTACTGCTGTTTAATTTTTAAGTTGCAAGATGTATGTACCATTCTGCGAAAGTTACTCCCACCTGATAAAATTGGATAACTGAAATGGTCATGGTTACGTACTGGCGTTTCCCCTCTACCCTCAATACGTTTCCTCCTTTTGGAAACCTAACACATTTCCTTATTTTTAATAGCCAACTCGTCTTCTGGTGATAGACTCATTTGATAATTTACCTTGCGCAGCTGTGAAATGGTCTTATTGGCAGTTTTAATAAGTGTAAATATGGTCGTGCCAAGACAATTTTCCACACTCAATGTCTCAAATACATGCACCAATTACATGGTTTTACTAGCATATCTTTGCACATGAACATAAGAGAATGCAATGGCTTCATGTTTTTTTAACACGATTCGAATTCAATGGACCGTATATTTATGTGAGTTTGACCTTGTTACCTATAGCCACCTCGTCATTCTGCAAGAGTGAATTTTGAAGCCGCAAGATGGCGTTTTCACCCAAGACCGTCTCAAGAGACTGATACCCATGACGCTTACAGTGTCTGAACTGGTGCTTTAATTTTAAAACTTTACGGAATCTAGACAAACGCGTTTGACAATTGTAGCATTCACCCCCACGCCTCCTGTTTTTACCCTATCTTAAAATGTGACTAATGTTTGTAATATGAAAAAAACTTCCAATTGAATCAGGTTCACTAGCAAGGTTTGAAAGAAGCCATATCCAATGTCTCTCCGATTCAATGGATGGAGTCCTCACTAAATATGTTACATTCTTTTTATATTTACGCTCACCCTCTTCAAATTCTGTGTCGTAATGTAAAACTGTAACACAATTATTTAAATGTTCATTAGCACTCTCAAAAATTTATATCCCCTAAAGTGTTACAGAGTATGGCCCCTTTCAACAGTTAATATCTACTTTAGGAAAATATGCCCCCTCCCCAGCCATATTAAGTGCCAAATCATCCAAATATGTCTTAGTTGCATCATTTTTAAAAGGTTTATAGGCTGCAATAAGGAATACATACTTGATGCACTCTCGGCCCGTATCAAGACAAATTTGTTTTATGTCTTGACAACCCCTCAAATCTATCATATATATCATAAAATTCTTCTACCCTATCCCACCTCTAAAGACAAATTCCTTTTTAAATTTCGTAACATTTAAATCTAAACTTACGATAAAAAAATAACTGACCCACTTCTTGTTTCATTATCACTATCCTTATTATTAAAAATGCTACCCACCCAGTCTGAAAAACACCCTCAAAATTGGGAAAGACCAGATGAAGTGTCTGCATTTTCGTTTTTATATAATGCGGATACACTTCATGCGATTTCTATTTTAAATAAAAAAAATTGTACCATGGATGATTTCATGCTATTCAGTTCACCCCTCTCGAATCTTTTATTCAAGAAGGGCTCAAATCTTGCTCATAAAGGAGTGTGCTATGTCAATAGGATCCGAGTGGATCTTACCAGCTGTAAGTGTATTCAATGGGTCTTCAAATTCAGCTCTAAAAACATAGACATTACGCAATGTGGAGTTAGCCAAGTAAGAATCTGGTAGTATAGGAGGTGAACCGCTTCAACTTTGTCTTGCTGCCCCCTCCTCATGGTCACTGTGGGGACTGGTCTTTCCCTGGTCTGCTTCACTTTCTCGGGATCGCTGGAAGTTATATCGTAATCTATCAATTCTTAGTACTTGTCAAGCTTGAGATCAGCTATGAAACTATCTAAATAAAAGATGGGGGAGTTACAATAAAAGGGCTCACCCCACAGGAAAACCTCCCTCCCGATCACTATTCTCTGGGATCTGTTTTATCTCCCTTAGTAATTTAATATCATCGTAGAAATTCCAGGCCCCTTGAGTCGTGTAGTGTTGTGAGGTGAACCTAAAATATAATAACAACCTATTTCCCCTTTGAAATACTTATGATTTCGTCCTGAAAAAGAATATATATTAGGCTGAAATGGAATATATTAATAGTCCATAAATTTTTTGAGGGGTACACTCTTATGATTAAGAGTGCACGTTTGGATATAGATAGAGATTATGACTACTTAAGATTTTAGCGACCAGAAACTATTACGTAAATGGAAGTAGAGTGCTCGTTTGGAAACGGAGAGCCCATACAGCTACTTAAAAGTTCAGCGACTTAAAATTATCCCATAAATGAGGCATAGTTGCCCTTCTCCTACAGCCCTGACTTTTACACTTCAATTTTCTATAAAAAGTTATTTTAGTCGTTTTAAATCATGTCAGCTGAAAATAAGACCTATGTTTGAGGGCCAGCATTTTTCTCTGTTATTAAGCTTGAAACAAGCTTCCCCCTCCCCTTGAAGTTTCATTGAGTCTTAGATAATTACTTACGGGGGCAGTGTTGGCTGGTTCTTCTCCTAAGTAATCCTGAAGCAAATGCTTCTTCAAATGTTCGAGCCAACTTGGATTCACATTATTGTCATTCCCCTCAGTCGCTGGAATTTCAGTTGCAACCTGGGAAAAGAGAAGAAGAAGTTATTTTCGATTTGATAAAATTATGATAATAACCTGTAAAAAGAATACATTATTAAGTTGAGGGCTCCCACCCTTGAGCTGGTGAAAATATTTTCTATTTAAAAATGGATACATTATTGTAACAGTGATAGATAGCCAATTTTTTAGGGTTAGGGCCTTATCAAGCCCCTCAAAACTATCGGGCAGGGTCTCCAACTGTCCCAGTTATTTTACCTTTACTAAGCTTATAAGAATGCGTTACTTTAGCTTTTCTTTGACAACTAGGGCCTCATCCAGCCCCTAAGAACTATCAGGCAGAGTCCCCAACTGTCCCAGCTTTTCCCCCCTTATTAAGCTGAACAAGAATGCGTTACTTTACCAGTGATTAAAAACCTATTTTCTAGGATGAGGGGGCGAGAATGTAAAAACCTACATTCTCGCCTTGTTTGGGGGCCGCAACTTTTGAAGGGATGGCATTCTTGCCTCTTTGCGTGATTTGGCCAGCTCCTGTATTGCACATCTTCACCTTTTTAGTAAGAGGAAGCCCTTGCTTGGGGTTGTCCTGAAATTTAAATAAAATGTTTTATTTGTGTGTATTCATTTGCAAAACGTTGAAATGTGAGCTTGCAGTCCTCACGAATTTATAATGGGGAGGTAGGAAAAGCACAAGAATATGATTTAAAATTCAATTCGAATATATTAAGAGATCTAAGTAATGGTGAGCTGAGAAAACTAGTGCACTGCTTTGATCATCAAAACAGGCTAGAGGATGAAGTAACATAGTTCTTGTTCTGTAAACTTTAAACTATGTATAAATATCTTTCTTAAGTACTGAATGCAGGCATACCCGTAGCAATTTTTTTCAGGGGAGAATTGAAAGTGCGTCATCCCTCTCGGAGACTGGTAAACTATGGTGAAAAAAATCAAGAGGGGGGAGTGGAATTACCTTCTTGCACTAATGCCTGTTTAAGTATTCCTTTAAATATATGGGAATAATAAAACGTAAGGAATAATAATAATAATAAAACGTCAACTGGAAAATTGTTTAGAAGGAAACACTAGTGGCCATTTTCATCCTAATAAAAATCCGCGTTTTCTTGCGCAAATATTATTTTTATGGTCAATCTATCCCTAATATTTATCCTTAAATAGGGTACATAAATATAAGACACTTTTACATAGCTATTTAACGCAAAGATTCAATTTTTTAAACTTTTAAACCGAAATGTATAAGCCGACAATTTTCCACACTAAATGTTATAAACTACCCTTTGTGTGGCAATTAAATGACGAGTAGGATCTCACGCCCGGTCCTTGCCCTCCTTCCTCAAAATAAAAATCGACTAGTTAAATTAAAGCTTAGTCACATTTTCAATAGGAAAATAGTAATCATAGCCTCCTCAACCCCCTTGAAAATCAATGATTCAATGTAAATATAACTCGGTCAATTCGCTGAGTTAAATACATGATTATTGTGAAATCAGAGCTTTCAATTTACCGGAGGCAGAAAACGACCCTTATTTATTAGTTTGACGCTGGCTTTTCGCTATGCACTATCATTAAAGGCTTGAGCCAAAAATACTTGACGGAGAGTAATTAAAATGGGGGTTAAACACATCCTGCTAGAATAGGCTTCGATTATTGAAAATCATTTTGAAATAACAGACACAGTAAAAGCATATATTCCGTGAGAAAATAAGGCTGTTATATCACCGATTGGTGTATAAAATTGGGGGGGGGCAGGGTTTTACTTCTTAATTTTATATATAAAATTATATCAGTTTCATTTTGAGTTTAATCTCACCCTATTTTCTGATGGGGGAGGGAGGACCATTCGTTAATATGCATAGAGCATTACCTGAAAATAGACTCGGACCAAATCCTTTTGAAAAATCGTGGTGTACTGTTCATGTCGAATGTTTTACTGATATTTTTTCACGTTTGGATCCGGTTTTATAGCCCCCAGGGGACAGATAGGACCCAGTCCATTGCCTGCTGTAAAAACAATAATGTTTTGCATAACGCTGTTTGATGCATAACGGGAAACCTTTGTTCATGTTCAAAAATCAATGCATAACGGGAAGCCTTTGTCTGTGTTACCAACAATGAAAGTAAAATTCAAAACAAAAGGCTTTTGTACCACCAAAAAATCTATATCATCAGGTAAAAATTGGACTAAGATCAATTTTTACAATCAGGCGTTCCCCACTTGGCTCGTAGGCCCTGAGGGTTTTTTCATACCTGGCCCTCGTAGGCTTTTAAACAGTTAAATTTTATGTAATAACCAAAGGATTCTTGAAGCAAACGTTTGCATAAGTAAACAATTATGTAACAACCAAAGAAACATTGAAGATACTTTGCCAAATATTCACTAGCTTAAAAAATGCCGGCAAAGGAATTCGAAGGGATAGGGCCCCGCTCAGATGGATTTGGCCTCCACTACTACTTTTCCACCTTAAAAACACTCTCTAGTATACTTTCATTTGAAGAAATACTTGTTTATATTTAATTGTTGATCCTTTTTAATGTCACAGGGAAGCCCTCCTGTGCAAAGAATATTTTTCGATAACCCCTCCCCCTAATGAAAAGCGTCTTCCGCAGAAAATTTCCCCATATAGAATTCTTCCTTGTGATAATGTCCCATAAGATTCTCTACCATGGTAATAATGTCCCATGAGATTCCTTACCATGGTGTAAATCCTCCTCGCCATGTAAAATTCCCCCAGAGAATTCCAACTCCACCAAATATTTTCCCTCTCAACACCTCGGTCTTCACGCTAGAGTTATTTCGTACTTTTTCAGAAAGCTTCTTATTGTTCTAACTAAAGGCCTTGTATTTTAGGACTTCTTGTTAAAGAATTGGGACAAAGTTCTAACTTTAGCGTAAAAAGCTAAGTGTTTTGGAGGGGACAGCTACCCTCAAACACGGAATACTTCCTGTTCGTTTTGAGTTTTAATGTTGCTCAATACTTTCATTTGAATTTTTTTCTATATTTAGTTTCTGATTGTTTTGTAAGCCTTCCCAGGTCTAACCAAGATATAATGTTTGCTTTTGGTCCCTAAATCCTTATCTTCTTGCTGCTAATTCATATATAACAATATTTTTACATTGGTTAGTAGCGTCCCAATATTTTGTTTGTTTCTGCCTAAGTACTAAAATGTTGGATTTTAGTTAGAATTTTGGGACAAATTTGAGCATTTAGTTATAATTTTCCGGTCAACAGTAGTTTTGTTCAATAAGTTCTTAACAATGTTTTTTACTGCAGAATTTCGAGTCTACGAATATTGGTATTGTTTTACATTTTGCACACTGTGTGGTTTTTGGTGTCCTAAGCGGCTGAAGCCATCTTGACCTCAACACTAGGGTTCTTTGATATTTGAATATGTTGTAAACCAAGAAATAAATATATTGTAAAGTTGCATATAAATAGGAAAAGAGAAATATAAACATTTCAAATTACTAAAAGGAAAGCTGCTGGTAGCAATTTCGAGCATCCCCTTTCTATCCAAAAAAAAAAGATATGGCGAGGTTCCTGATACCCAGTCTCGATTTTTCCACCTCTATGCCGGTAGGCATGTGATTGTAATATCTTATGCTAGATAAAAAAAAATGTTGCAATAGCAAGGACACGTTTATCCTCCCTCCCCCAGCACCAACAACAAAGGTGTAGATAAAAAAAATTTATTAAAGCCAATGGCAAAAACATCAAAGCCAAAAAAAGATTCTTCGGTAAAGAAACTAGGAAGTTGTCAATTGCTGATCAAGGCAATTAAATTGACACAAATGACACTTCTAGATAGTCTTGAGACCAGTCTGAAGTGTGGAGAAAGGATTCCTTTCGGTCTTTCTGACCGTTGATTTGACAGTTAGAGAAGATTTGGGAAAGCGATAAGAGTTTATTTATTGAGATGTCATTCAATATCCCTTAGCTAAAAAGCTTATTTTGCTTTTTATCAAATATCATTTTATTTGTGGACTGGGTCATCAAGGAAAAACAATTATTATAGTTAGAAAAAGGATCACAATATCTTGGGGGGTGGGCTCCTACCAAACCCTAGATCTGGAAAAAACATACTTACCCTATTTACAATAAAAAAAAAACGAAAAAAAACCACTCCCTCCGCCCTTGAATTTCAAGTTTTCACTTTAAAAATCCGTCATTTCTAAATTGACTTCCTTTAATTTAAAAAAACTTTTTAATTTAAAATGCCTTTTTAATTTAAAAATGCCTTCATTTAAAAAACTTAGACGATTCTTGCCCCACCCTTCTAAGTTTCTTGAATTGGAACCACCGGAAAGAAACTACGGCTAACAAAGGGGGGGGGGGGTGGTCATTCGAATTACTTTTACCAGAAGATTACTTTCACTCAGACACTGGCAACATTCAAGACTGATAACCTAGTCTTAAGCAATGTAAAAATTAATTTTCTTTTCTCCAAAACTTAAAGTTTATTTAATTTTTATTGAGACCTGCTCATACAAAGAAGTGAGGGAAAGCTGCTTCTTTCCTTTGATTCTACTTTGACTGATTTAAAGTTAGTTTTCATTAATCTATAGCTTTAATTAAGTATTTTGGAGGTAGGCCTAAAGGACAACGAGTCATAATATTTTTTTTAACTTATCACTCGGGTTTTGAACTGGGGATTTATAATTAAAACTCACAGCTTGTATATTGAAAAAATTAACGTTTTTGTGGAAAATGATTCTCCCTTCTTTTTCCTTTATTCTTTTGTAATTTTCTTTCGTTGATCAGCCAATTATTTATTGAAAAAAAAAAGAAATTTAGTTTCATGACCTTGAAGTTAAAGCTACTTATATCAAAATGGATGGAAACGTATAAACATGTCACTTCTTTTGTTCCGATGTCTACAATCTGTTGTTAACTTTGCTTGTTTATATAGCTTTCTCAAGGTTAACTTCTTCTCCAACAAGCAAGCAGTCAGGTGCATTCAGATTATCAAAAGGAAGCAACTTTCACCAAATAAGTAATCCTGTGGAAACAAGGCAGCTTTTTCCGCATTGCTAAACTATTTTCCTAGCTCGAATTTATTCGCTAAACCCTGCGGTTTTTTGAAAACACATGGCTTTCCATTTTGTGTAATATCAACTGTAATTAGGCCCACGTGAACAGGAATTCTTTGCTAAGAGTGCAATTACACGATGCTGAAAATTACACGGTCTTCCATGCGAACTTAACTAAAAGTCTAAAATCGGACCGTTTTTCATTTGGATTAAACTAGAAATCCTGCATTTTACACATTACTGAACTTTTCGCTATGACGAATCTATGCATATAATTGTGTATGTGCCAATGCAACTGGAAAACTTCACAGTTGTCTACATCATGCTATCATACCACAAGGTGTAGTTAATCACGGCCAGGGTTGCCCACTGAGAAAAATCGCTAGATTTTGGTGACTTTTTCAATGATTTTCTTCAATAATACATTTAATTAAAACACTAAAACCGTGTGAATGGAAAAATTTCAAGACATTGTCATGATTCTGCATCACTTGCTTTCACACAACTAAACCTTTTAGAAGAAATCAATATTTAAATTAAAATAAATCCTGATAAAATGCTAAAACTATAATTAAGAATAATTTCAATCTTAAACGATTTGGAATATTGTTACAGATTTTGTAAAGTTGAAAATTTGATATCTAGCACTTTTTCTAATAATGCATCTTGTTTGAGAACTTGTTTAATATCACTTTCATGAGTCAGGTTTTACATATTTGAATCAACTACCACGTGTTTTTCTTTTGATTGATCAATTATTAAAGTGGTGGTGATGGTGGCAATCTCGCTCAAATGTTTTACCAGATGCCTAGTAGCCCATAAGGCGTTGCAATCATAATAATTAAATTGAAGGTAGTAGGTGCCGAAGGAACTATTTTCTACTAAAGTCCGCTGAAAATATACTTAAAAATATTTTCTTTATTGATTTCTTTATTAAGCTCCTTGAGCTTATCCTTTGAACTCGCTTATCTTTTCTTATCTCTTAATTTAGAAGCAGCCAAAGACATTTTATTTCTTACTTATGATATTGATAAAATTTTCCCTTGAATTTAAAAATTGTTTCGTGACAAAATACAAGTCTCCTTACCGTGAGAAACTTTTTAAGAAAATCGTTTATTGAGATAAAGATTATCATTGTGTTTTTCCCAGCAATAAAATGCTATTTCAATAAAGACAAAAGACTTCGAAAAATAACTATTGAAACTCTTTACTCCATCCGCAAAATTGTATCAATTTTTTTAATGTTTCTGCCTCCGCGTACACCTTATGAACAATTTTTTCAGTGTTTTGGAAACTACATAGTAGCCTAAATTTTGTTTTGTATAGCAGAAATGTATTTTTCGTAAATGACTAACATTTATTTCATTAAACGACAATCGAGCAAAAAAGGAATAAACCAAGTGAAATTTAGAGTCAGTAAAAGAAATTTGAAAAATATTTTGGCAGAAACCTATGCAGAGACATTGTCCACGGAATAGATACGAAAAATAGATACTAAGAGCACTACATAGCAGGAAAAAAGACAAAGCAAAAGTACGAACAACACACTATAAAAAAAAATCACCAGAGAAAAAACAATACAATTATGACTAACTGGGCTGAATGAAATGAAAGAAATTTAGACAAAAATGGTATTGGTAAAGCCAGAACTTGGACTTGAAAAAGCAACAAAAGACACAATAAATAAAAATAGAAAAATAAAAGAATCATTTTCTTTAGATCCTCTCACAAGAAAGTTGAAAATTAGCATACTAGAACCGGTGCTTCATACTCAAATTGTATAATAAGGGCCAAGGAGACATTGCTCTCTTTATTTTTTCTTCTTACGTCCTTTTTGAAGATATCTAGTACATAAAACGAAGTAAAGTAATAAAATGAAAGTTTAGAAATAAAATGTAAATATTCTTTCTGAATTCACTTATAATTAAAGAGAAATTAGTAGCTTACAAATTATTATATTGTATTCTATAGTCATTATTCTTTTTGAGAGTTAAATTGAAAAGCGGTTGTCTGCTAGACTCTTTAGAACCGTAAGAAGACATAATACAATGTGTCTCTGCTGTTCATCTTTGGAATGTATGGTAAAACCAAGGGGGCAAAATTTTAACTGTAGAAGACATAAGAGTTTAGCTAAAAACGATGTAAAATCTAGAAAAAAAGGAAGAGCGTGATGAAGGATAATACTAATAGTAGAGCAGTAACGATGAGATAATAAAATACCAGGCTACTCACAACAACGTGGTCGTTTCCGCATACTATGGATGCAAGAATGGTTTAGATCAAGCCTTCCTAAACTCTGGGTCGCGACCCAAAATGGGGTCCCCTAGCAAAATCGTGGAATTGCAAGAGATTTTAAAGTCAAATATTTAAATATTAAAGTCAAATATTTATAACATACTACAGGAAAAAACATATATTCTAAAGTTGATGAATTTTTGAAGACTAAAAGTCTAGAATGATTGCTGTGGAATATGCACAGATGGTACAAGAGCGATGACGGGCAAAAACGGGTTTTTGCCCGTTGACGGGTTTTAAATCATTTTTTCAAGCTACTCATTATGACCCATATTATTTATTCACCGCCTTATTCACCGAGACGCCCAGGCAGCAAAAAATTAGCACCATAATTGAATGATGTGCTTCAGAATGCTGTTAAGATTAAAAATTTTATTAAGAGCCATGCCCTTAACAGTCACTTATTTTCAAAGTTTTGTAAGGATAAGGATTCCGTCTATACAACTTTTTTATTACATGCAGAAGTAAAATGGTTGTCATGAGGTCAAAGTTTAAAAAGATTGTCATTGGCGATTTCCATCGTTCTAATCATAAAAAACGATGTTGGCACAATGTATTCCTTAGACCAGGGCACTTGGTATCGAAAGAGTTATCGTAGAAACTTCGAAAAGGGCTCATTCGATTAGAAATTGGAATGGCTAGTGCCCTTTTTAATAGTCGAAAGTGATTGGAAGGTGACTAGCACCCCTTCCACGCCCACCATTTCCCCAATCACATCCAATCAAAATTTTGAGATAGCCATTTTGTTCAACGTAGTTGATTTCCAGATAAAAATTATGTTTTCGAGGAGGACACTCCCCCCCCCACAGCCTTCAAAGCAAGTGTTGTAAGTTATGCCCTGGGGTATATAAGGTTTTTATAGAAAGCGATGTTGTAGAAATTTCAAAAAGGGCTCATTCAATTGGAAATTGAAAGGGTTAGTGCCCTTTCTTTTAGATTAGGGACAGGGGTTGTAAATTATGCCCAGGGGGTATTTAAGGTTCTTATGAAAGGGATGGCTGTTTAACTTCAGAAGAGGTTCAGTCTTTCTCCCTGAAAAAGACTATGTAAAAGAAACATAAAACGAACAGAACTTAATAAAAAAACTTTTTGCACAAAATAAGTTTAAAAAAAAAGTAAAGAACTCTATTAAACCAAAAATGAACAAAAATAAAATAAATATTCAACCAAGCATACAACTACCACAAATAAGTATAAATAAATAAATGAAATCCAAAACAAACAGAAATTAAAATAAGATTTCCTAAAGTTATAAAAGGAAAACATTTAAAAGAATTCTTTTGAAAACATTTTAAAGAAAATACTAAAATAAGTCAGACTGACAACAAGCAGAAATTAATCAGAGTAGGGTTCTAAACCCTATGCTTTCTAAAAGACAGAATATAATTTGTACTTTACTGAAAATATTCTTTTAAATGTTTTCACTTTTATAACTTTAAGTTTATAATTTTAAATAAATTTAAGTTTATAACTTTATAATTATTTCACTTCTATAACCCATCAAAAATTAAGCGCCTGAGAAAATTTGCCTTATTTTCGAATAAAGGGGGAAACACTTTAAAAGTCATAGAAATTTAATGAAAATCAAACCATCAGATTTAATGTATCAGAGAACCCTATTGTAGAAGTTTCAAGCTCCTATCTGCAAAATGTGGAATTTGGTATTTTTTGCCAGAAAAAAGATCACGGATGCGTGTTTATGTGTTTGTTTTTTGTTTTTGTGTTTCCAAGGGCGATCGTATAGATCCAATAGTCCTAGAATATCGTGAGAGGGCTCATTCAAACGGAAATTAAAAGTTCTAGTGCCCTTTTTAATTGACCAAAAAAATTAGAGGGTAACTTGCCCCTTTCCCAAATCATTTTTCTCCCGAAGTCACCCAATCAAAATTTTAAGATAACCATTTTGTTCAGCATAGTAAAAAAATATAATAAATATGTCGTTGAGGATAACTTAATGCCCCACAGTTCCCGGGGGAAGGGCTGCAAGATATGAACTTTGCCCATTGTTTACATATAGTATTGGTTAATACTATAGGCAATAGGCTATACGAAAAATGTGGTTCAATACCGCTCTCTAGGGCTATAATGAAAGAAAGGTTGAGGTGGCTAGGGCATGTTGTGCGGATGAAGGATGACAGATTGCCGAAGATTGTTCTTTTCGGCCAACCGTGTGGGGCTAAACGGAAAGCAGGTCGTCCTCGTCTGGGGTAGGAGGACGTCATAAAGAAAGATTTAATGGAAATGGGAACTTCGTGCGCGTGTTTAAAAGGGAGGCTTTGAATAGATTGGGGTGGAGGAGAAGCTTGCGTAGCTGTGTTAGCCTCAGGTGGCTTGGTTCTGTGCTGAGTTGTTAGTAGTAGTAGTATTGGTTAATGGGAAGTATATAGACGATTTCAGGAGGGATTTTTTCTGGCGGGGGAGGGTCGGAGGAGAGGGTTATGGGGGATAATCTTTCCATAGAAGATGTTTCCTTGGGGGAAGGGACATTTTTATGAAGGAGGTGCCGGATTTCCCAGCATTATTTGAAAAACGATCAGAAATTAAATAAAAAAAAACTAGTTTTTTTCAACTGAAAGTAAGTAGCAACATTACAATTTAAAATGAACAGAAATTATTACGTATATGAGGTGGTTCTCCCCCTAATCAATACCTCGTACTTTACGCTAAAGTTTTTTTTTGTACTTTCAAAAGATCTATCTATTCTAATTAACCGGCCTTTGTGATTCAGGGGTCTGTGATTCAAACAAAATTCAAACTTTAGCGTAAAGAGTGAGGTATTGACTAGGGGGACGAACTCCCTAATATACGTAATAAGAACACACGAATATAGAAGTTTGTTAAGTAAGTCAATTCGTAAGTTACGTCAGAACATAATTTCGAGAAAGCCATTTAGCCAAAAAAAGTAAAATTAATTTGCAAATTTCTTTTTAATTATTCATGTAAAGTGAGCCAAAATCAAAGCTGCATTAATTCAAAAATGTTTAGAAATTAAACAAAAAAAAAACAAGTTTTTTTTAACTGAAAGTAAGGAGCGACTTTTTAATGTCGTTCCTTACTTTCAGTTTAAAAAACTTGTTTTTTTATTTAATTTCTGATCGTTTTTTAGTTAATGCAGCTTTTACTTTGGTTCACCGTCATCGAATAAGTAAACAAAATTTGCATACAAATTTTACTTTTCTTTTGCTAAATGGCTGTCTCTAAATTTGGTTCTGACGTAATTTACAAATTAACTTACGTAACGAACTTCTATATTCGTATATTTTTCTTCTGGTAAAAAATACAAAGTTGCAGATTTTTGCAGATATGAGCTTGAAACCTATGTAATAGGGTTTTCTGATACGCTGAATCTGACGGCATGATTTTCATTAAAATTCTTTCACTTTTAGGGGATGTTCCCCCCTCTTTAAAAAATCACGTAAATTTTCTCAGGCTCTTAGCCTTTGATGAAGAATACCAAACTTAATAAAATTTATATATTTAGAATCAGCATTATAAGCCCATTCTTTTGATACATTTATTGACATCAAAATTCCGTTTTTAAAAGTTTTGATTACTATTGAGCCTTATCGTTTGTTTTTTTTATTGTTTTTTTTTATTACGTATATGTTATTACGTATATTTGGGGGTTCTCCCCTTAGTCAATACCACGCTCTTTACGTTAAAAGTTAAAAAAAATTTTAATTCCCAAACCCCTGAATCACAAAAACCGTTTAATTAGAATAGATAGCTATTTTGAAAGAACTAAAAAATTGTTACGTAAAAAGCTAGGTAATGACTTGGGGGAGAACTCCCTCATATAGTTATTAATTTACGTTTGTCTTAAGTTCTAATGTTGCTCCTTAGTTTCAGTTGAAAAAACTTGTTATTTTTAATTTAATTTCTGATCGTTAATAAAATAATGCTTGGAAATCCGGCACCCCATTCATAGAAATGTCCCTTACCCCAAAGAAACATCCTCCACGAAAAGATTCTCACAAGTAACCCCCTCCTCCAGCCCCCCCCCAACCAGAAATAAATCCTTCCTGAAAATGTGAATACTTCCCAATAACCAATACAATATGTAAGAAATGGGCAAAGTTCATAACTTGCAGCCCTTCCCCTGGGAACTGTGGGGGATTAAGTCATCCTAAAGGACATATTTATTAGATTTTCGACTATGCTGAACAAAATGGCTATCTCAAAAGTTCAATTGGGTGATTTTGAGAAAAAAATGAGCGTGGGAGGGTGCCTAGTTGTCCTCCATTTTTTTGTTAAGTAAGTCAATTCGTAAGTTACGTCAGAACATAATTTCGAGAAAGCCATTTAGCCAAAAAAAGTAAAATTAATATGCAAATTTCTTTTTAATTATTCATGTAAAGTGAGCCAAAATCAAAGCTGCATTAATTCAAAAATGTTTAGAAATTAAACAAAAAAAAACAAGTTTTTTTAACTGAAAGTAAGGAGCGACTTTTTAATGTCGTTCCTTACTTTCAGTTTAAAAAACTTGTTTTTTTATTTAATTTATGATCGTTTTTTAGTTAATGCAGCTTTTATTTTGGTTCACCGTCATCGAATAAGTAAACAAAATTTGCATACAAATTTTACTTTTCTTTTGCTAAATGGCTGTCTCTAAATTTGGTTCTGACGTAATTTACAAATTAACTTACGTAACGAACTTCTATATTCGTATATTTTTCTTCTGGTAAAAAATACAAAGTTGCAGATTTTTGCAGATATGAGCTTGAAACCTATGTAACAGGGTTTTCTGATACGCTGAATCTGACGGCATGATTTTCATTAAAATTCTTACACTTTTAGGGGATGTTCCCCCCTCTTTAAAAAATCACGTAAATTTTCTCAGGCTCTTAGCCTTTGATGAAGAATACCAAACTTAATAAAATTTATATATTTAGAATCAGCATTATAAGCCCATTCTTTTGATACATTTATTGACATCAAAATTCCGTTTTTAAAAGTTTAGATTACTATTCAGCCGTATCGCTTGTTTTTTTTTATTGTTTTTTTTTTATTACGTCTATGTTATTACGGATATGTTGGGGTTGTCCCCTTAGTCAATACCACGCGCTTTAAGTTAAAATTTAAAAAAAATTTTAATTCCCAAACCCCTGAATCACAAAAACCGTTTAATTAGAATAGATAGCTCTTTTGAAAGTACTAAAAAAACTGTAGCGTAAAGAGCGAGGTATTGACTTGGGGGGGAGCCCCCTCATATACGTAATAATTTCTGTTCGTTTTAAGTTCTAATGTTGCTTCTTACTTTCAGTTGAAAAAACTTGTTTTTTTTAATTTAATTTCTGATTGTTATTTAAATAATGCTTGGAAATCCGGCACCCCCTTCATAGAAATGTCCCTTACCCCAAAGAAACATCCACCACGAAAAGATTCTCACAAGTAACCCCCTCCTCCAGCCCCCCCCCCCAACCAGAAAAAAATCCTTCCTGAAAATGTCTGAATACTTCCCAATAACCAATACAATATGTAAGAAATGGGCAAAGTTCATAACTTGCAGCCCTTCCCCTGGGAACTGTGGGGGATTAAGTCATCCTAAAGGACATATTTATTAGATTTTCGACTATGCTGAACAAAATGGCTATCTCAAAAGTTCAATTGGGTGATTTTGAGAAAAAAATGAGCGTGGGAGGGTGCCTAGTTGTCCTCCATTTTTTTTGTCACTTAAAAAGAGTACTAGAAATTTTAATTTCCGTTCCAATGAGCCCTCCTACGATATTCTAGGACCACTGGGTCAATACGATTACCCCTGGGGAATAGAAAAAAAAAAATAAACACGCATCCGTGATCTTTCTTCTGGCAAAAAATGGAAAATTCCACATTTTTGTAGATAGGAGCTTGAAACCTCTACAGTAGGGTTCTCTGATACGTTGAATATGATGGTGTGATTTTCATTAAGGTTCTATAACTTTTACGGGGCTTTCCCCTTTTTTCGAAAATCAGCCAAATTTTCTCAGGCGCGTAACTTTTGATGGGTAAGATTAAACTTGATGAAACTTATATATTTGAAATTAGAATTAAACTTTTATTCTTTTGATGTATCTATTGGTATCAAAGTTCCATTTTTTAGAGTTTCGGTTACCATTGAGCTGGGTCGCTCCTTACTTACAGTTCGTTACCACGAACTGTTTGATAATAATGAATGGCAAAAGTTTTAACTTAAATTAAACGTCTTGTCTAATCTCGCTTGCTATCAAATTATACCACACATTTGCGTTTTTTGTTTTTTTTTACCCCTATCTGCTTGGAGAGATAATCTTTCACAAAGCTAGTCCACGTGGCCCACGACGGGGGACACGTGGCAATGGCAAGGCTTGTTATACCTTTTACTTACAACCTTGGCTATTAACTTTTTTTCTTGTTGTTATGGTCCTTAACAAGTTCTCTTCTAGAATATTTATTGTTACTGATGTTATGTCTTATTTTTATTCAAATGAATTGAACTCGTCACGTCCATAAGCTGCATGCGGGCAAGACACTTGCAAGCAATCCTGCTCATTTCCGAAGTCGTCCCTCAATGTTTCAAGTCCTTTCCAGGATCCCTTCAGGTAAGACCGTATCCAGGGTGAGGGTTACTGGGTTTGAAACCTGTTTCTACCAACTCTTCCTCCCCATTTTTTTCCAAATCAAAAAAGTAACAAAGATACATATAAACAAATCTTTGATGCAATCTTGATGCCCTACATAACAAAAATACACCCTCCTTGAAAAAATCCTACACATGACCTTGCCCTGTAGATGTCATCTTGAAGATCCTTCCCTCTTATGGGCTATCTAGTGAACATAACCTAGAAATATGAATTTTTTAGATTCCAAAGGCCCGTGCAAGTCATCTAAACCAGGGCTTCCTAAACTTTTTTCATTCACGACCCCGTTTATGATTGCAAGTTTCCTGGCGACCCCATGTAAATTAAATAAAAAAAAAAGTTTTTTAGCTGACAGTAAGGAGCCACATTAAAACTTAAAACGAACAGAAATTATTCCGTATATGAAAGCACTGGTCCCCTCCTCAACGCCTCGCTCTTTATGCTAAAGTTTTTTATTGTTCTACGAAATAAAGTTGCGAGGCAGAGTCAAACTATAGCGTAAAGAGCGAGTTTGACTCTGTCTCACAACTTTATTGTTTAAAACAATAAAAAACTTTAGCGTAAAGAGCGAGGCGTTGAGGAATTTCTGTTCGTTTTAAGTTTTAATGTCGTTCCTTACTTTCAGTTTAAAAAACTTGAACTTCAGAATCCAACCAAAAGAAAGATTCACAAACAAAATGACACTTGGACAAATTGGTATGGTATGAACAGCACAATTAGGCAAATGGTCAGTTCTTCGTTCGCTGATAAATCGTAATTTTAATTTAGTGTAAGGGGGGGCTGCAAAACATGCAAACATATCAGAATATTGAATGTTATTTACGCATGTCTTGTGCCTTATAGAATTAATGGTACAATTGCATAGCCTTATAGTGTTTTTTTTTTGTCAATAAGAAAGTTTTTTTTTCATGAAAATAGATTGTGGTGACGCATTATAGGCAATGAGTGATTCCTGCTGTTAGCAACCAAAAACCTAAAGCAGGAGTTCCATAACAATAAGTATGTTACAATCAACTTGATTATTCAGGGCAGTTTTCATAATACTTGGCCATTATGAATAATGACCGATAGAATAATTGGCCTACAACATTCAAGGATAGTTTATTACATTTCTCAGTCATTAAAACTACTGCTGTAATTGTCCTTTGTTCTTTTCTGGGTTCTATCTTTATTTTTAGATTGTCCTACAGTTTTATATGAATATTATACAGCTTTAAATGACGAATGTTCATCGTTATTCTGTATTAAACTCCCAACGCCTACTAGAAACTTCATCTTTGCAAATATAACCCATTTTATCGATTGCCTAAGAACCACTGACTGGTCCGATGTTTTAAATTGTCAATAGGTAAATTGTGCCACAAATGGTTTTGCGCAAAGGCTTAGTGATATTATCCACTCAACTTTTCCTATTCGTAAACCTAACCGGAAAACTATCCCTATATGGCCCTGGATGTAGCATAGCCTCATTGTCTCCTTATGTCGTAAAAACAAATTATACAAGTTAGCCTGTAAGACCAGTAGTGATATTGACCTATCAAATTATGAAAATTATAGAAACTTATACACTAAACTCATCCGTGAAGCGAAGAAAAATTATTATTATACTAAAATTCTTAATTGCAAAGAAAACCTGAAAAAGATTGGGTCGACCATTAATGATATACTCTCACGAAATAGAAAATCAAAGTCTATACCTATTCCCCTTAAAGACACAAATGACAGGTTAATTGACCCTTTACATTCACCTGACGCATTTAATAATTATTTTTCTAATGTTCCTCATACTAACTCCCGCTCCTCCTTACAGGCTGTACTCCCTTGCTTCAATTCTAGATCCAACTGATAGCAATGAGGTACTTCAAATCATAGGTTCTCTCCCTATTAGTTTTACACCTGACTGTCTATAGCTCCTGCAGTAATAAGCTCCTGAAGACCATATCTCCTTTTGTTTACAAGCCCATCAAGCACATTGCCAACCTATCTTTAACCCACGGAGTTTTTCCTGATTTACTAAAGTCAACCATTGTTATTCCAGTTCTTAAAAAGGGTGATCCAATTGAGATAGGTAATTATCGTTCAATCTCAATTCTTCTTATTATATCCAAAGTGCTCGAGAGAATTACCTTCAGATGTCTGTCTCCTTTTCTGTTTGGCAGTCAACACTCCGTCAACACACCGATATGGCTTTCGGCCGAAATTTTCAACTTCTCATGCTCTAATTGATGCCACACAGTTCATAAACTCACAACTCAACCTTAAAAAAAACTGTGTTGGGCTTATTTTTGGATTTCTCGAAGGCCTTTGACACGTTCGATCATAGTATTTTAATAAGTAAATTAAATAATTACGGTATTCGTGGCGTTCCCCTCTCTTGGTTTGACTCTTATCTATCTGGAAGGGTAAAGAGTGTGAGCTTAGGTGGAGTATCCTCTCAGCCCTTACCTATTCAGAGGGGTGTCCCACAAGGCTTCGTTCTAGGCCCGATTTTATTTCTCCTATATATCAATGATCTTGTTATGGACCTGGGCCCTTCAGTGTATTCTGTACTATTTGATGATGACAGCAACTCCTTTATCACTGGCACCAATTTACCATCGGCAATAACCTCTGCCCAAGTCCTTTTGAACAGAGTACAGGCGTGGTGCCTTTCGAATAACATGACCATTAATAGCAATAAAGTCAAGTAGTATTATTCAGAACCCCCTACAACAAAGACTTAATACAACCTGCTCTTGGTCTCAAATACTCCTCCGACATCCTCCTACAAGTGGAGGTTGCCAAGTTTCTTGGTGTATTTATTGACTCATGCTTGTCATTCTCTAATCATATTTCTTACATCACAGCAATAATT
Source organism: Artemia sp. Qi Xiang Cuo (assembly GCF_049724085.1). NCBI lineage: Eukaryota > Metazoa > Arthropoda > Branchiopoda > Anostraca > Artemiidae > Artemia > Artemia sp. Qi Xiang Cuo. The sequence goes on from NC_142795.1 coordinate 14,343,246, forward strand.
TTGAGACAAGTAGCTATGATTAACCATGTGAATTATTTTCTTCCTCCTTACATCCTAGTTACCCTCTATTATTCCTTTATTTTTCCTTATTTTTTTTTTTATTGGGGATCAGTTTGGGGATATACAAACCGGTCCTTCACTAAAAAACTCAAATTTGTCCCAAACCGTGCCATTAAAGCAGTTTTTCGGCTTCCCCGTCTATATCCATCCCGTGACTTGTCCTCAGATTTTGGAATAGCTCCTATAGATCAAATCATACAAAAACTAAACTTATCGCTTGCTTACTCTGCTTTGCACAATAATCTTCCTCTTCAAGTACTAACCTATTATAATGTTAATAATTCAGAAGCCCACTGTCTCCGTTCATCGAATAGAGCCTTCATAATTCCTAAATACTTTTCTAGTGCTGCCCAGCAATTTCCCATTTACAAATCTTTTATTCAATGGAACAAAATACCCTCCAGTATTGAGCTAGCCACAAGTTTCCGCACGCTGTACAACAATGTAACAAAACTTGATTATATAATTTAATCTTTTAACTTTTAACCAATTTGCTTTATTTACCCATTTTTTATTCTTCTATATTTTTTTTTCAGTGTCACTTTAAATTTTGCTTTTTTTTGGTCCTTAACAAGTTCTCTTTTAGGATCTTTATTGTTATTGATGTTTGTGTTATGTTTTTATTCGAATAAATTGAATTGAATTGAAACGGTCACTTGGTTTCTATTTCTTAAATGTATCAAAAAGTTATTTTAAAAAATAAACGTCGGAACATTTGTTAACTGATAAGCAATAAGAAGCATCATTTCTAACAGTTTGTGGTAACGAACTGTAAGTAAGGAGCTATGTGGCTCAATATTAACCGAAACCCTAAAATATGGAACTTTGATATTAAAAGATGCATCGAAAGAATTGGCATAATGTGCTGATTCCAAATATATAAGATTCATTAACTTTATTGTTATATATGAAAAGCTATGGACCTGATAAAATTTGTCTCATTTTAAAAAAAGGGGGAAAACCCCTCCCAAAAGTCAAGAATCTTTATTAATTTACACCATTAGATTCAGGGTATCAGAGAAGCCTACTGTCGATGTTTCAAGCTCCGTGAAAGATCACGGATGCGTGTTAATTTGTTTTCTGGTTTTTTTTTGGTTTTTCCAGGGGTGATCGTATCGATCAATATTACTAGAATATTGGCAAGGATCTCTTTCGAACGGAAATTAGAAGTTCTAGTGCTCATTTTAAGTAATGAAAAAGATTTGAGGGCAATTAGTCCACCTCCCACACCTCTTTTTCCCCAAAATCGTGCGAACAAAATTTTGAGATAGCCATTTTGGTCAACAAAGATGAAAGGACTGGTAACTATGCCTTTGGGGGTAAAATGACCCCCAAATACCTTGGGGAAAAGTCGATAAGTCATGAATTTGCCTATTGCTTACGTTTAGTATTTGTTATTGGTCTCTTTGCGCTAAAATTTGACTTTATCTCCTTAGAACAGTAAGACACTTAAAAAATTACTAAAAAACTTTAGCGTGAAGAGCGAAGTATTGAGGAGGGGACAGCCCCTCTAATTTACCTATTAACCTCTGTTCTTTTTAAGTAATGATGCCGCACCTTAGTTTCAGTTGAAAAAAAAACTCGTTTTCTATTTAATTAAATAAGAAAAACAAGTTTTTTAAACTGAAAGTAAGGAGCGACATTAAAACATAAAACGAACACAAAATATTGCGTATATGAAAGGGGATGTCCCCTCCTCAACGCCTCGCTCTTTATGCTAAAGTTTTTTATTGTTTAAAAAAAAAATAGAGTTTTGAGAATGAGTCTAACTTTTAGGGTAAAGAGCGAGGCGTTGAGGAGGGGACAGCCCATTTCATATACGGAATAATTTCTGTTCGTTTTAAGTTTTAATGTTGCTCCTTACTTTCAGTTAAAAAAACTTGTTTTTTTTAATTTAATTTCTGATCGGTTTTTAGTTAATGCAGCTTTTATTTTGACTCGACGTCATTGAATAATTAAACGAAATTTGCATAAAAATTTTACTCTTCTTTTGCTAAATGGCTGTCTCTAAATTTGGTTCTGATGTAATTTACAAATTAACTTACGTAACGAACTTCTATATTCGTATATTTTTCTTCTGACAAAAAATACGTTGCAGATATAGTTGCAGATTTTTGCAGATATGAGCTTGAAACCTATGTAATAGAGTTTTCAGATACGCTGAATTTGACGGTGTGATTTTCATTAAAATTCGTTCACTTGTAGAGGATGTTTTCTCCCTCTCTAAAAAATTAGGTAAATTTTATCAGGCCTGTAGCCTTTGATGAGTAATACTAAACTTAATAAAATTTATATATTTAGAATCAGCATTATAAGCCCATTCTTTTGTTACATTTATTGACATCAAAATTCCGTTTTTAAAAGTTTCGATTACTATTGAGCCGTATCGCTTGTTTTTTTTTGTTTTTTTTTATTACATATATTTTATTACGTATATGAGGGGGTTCTCCCCTTAGTCAATACCCCGCTCTTTACGTTAAAAGTTAAAAAAAAATTAATTAACAAACCCCAGAATCACAAAGGCTTTTTAATTAGAATAGATAGCTCTTTTGAAAGCACTAAAAAAACTGTCGCGTAAAGAGTGAGTTATTGACTTGGGGGAGAACCCCCTCATAAACGTAATAATTTCTGTTCGTTTTAAGTTCTAATGTTGCTTCTTACTTTCAGTCGAAAAAACTTGTTTTTTTTTAATTTAATTTCTGATCGTTTTTTAAATAATGCTTGGAAATCCGGCGCACCCTTCATAGAAATGTCCCTTACCCCAAAGAAACATCCTCCACGGAAAGATTCTCCCGAGTAACCCCCTCCTACAGCCCCCCCCCCACCAGAAAAAAATCCTTCCTGAAACTGTCTGTATACTTCCCAATAACAAATACAATATGTAAGCAATGGGCAAAGTTCATAACTTGCAGCCCTTCCCCTGGGAACTGTGGGGGATTAAGTCATCCTAAAAGACATATTTATTAGATTTTCAATTATGCTGAACAAAATGGCTATCTCAAAATTTTAATTGGGTGACTTCGAGAAAAAATGAGCGTGGGAGGGGGCCTAGTTGCCCTCCATTTTTTGGAGGGCACGCATCGTGATCTTTCTTCGAGCAAAAAATGCAGATTTCCACCTTTTTGCAGAGAGGAGCGTGAAACTTCTTTAATAGGGTTCTCTGATAAGCTGAATGTGATGGTGTAATTTTCGTTAAAGTTAATTAATAATGCAAAAGTCCACATTTTTGCAGCTAGGAGTTTGAAGCTTCTTCAATAATGTTCGTTGATAAGCTGAATCTGATGGTGGGAATTTCGTTAAAGTTAATTAAAGAAATTTGAAATTAAAACAAAATTTTATTGTTAAAAAAAAATTGAGTTGTGAGAAAGTCAAACTTTAGCTTAAAGAGCGAGGCGTTGAGGAGGGAACAGCCCGTTTCATATACGGAATAATTTCTGTTCGTTTTAAGTTTTAACGTCGTTCCTTACTTTCAGTTAAAAAAAAAACTTGTTTTTTTTTTATTTCATTTGTGAAAGTTTTTTAATTAATGCAGGTTTTGATTGTGGCTCACTGTGCATGAATAATTAAAATGAAATTTGCATATTAATTTTACTTTTATTTGGTTGAATGGTTTTCTCGAAACTTGTTGAATCTTATTTACGAACGTTTTTATTAGTAATAAATATACGTAACTTACGAATTAACTTACGTAACGAACTTCTATATTCATATATTTTTAATATGTATATTAGGGGGTTTGCCCCCTAGTCAATACCTTGCTCTTTACGCTAAAGTTTGAATTTTGTTCCAATTCTTTAAAAATGACCCCTTAATCACAAAGGCCGTTAATTAGAATAAATAGTTCTTCTGAAAGTACTAAAAAATCTTTGGCTTAAAGACCGAGGCATTGACTAGAAGGTGAACCCATAGCTAATATTTTTTTGTTCGTTTTAAGTTTTGATGTTGCTCCTTACTTTCAGTTGAAAAACTTGTTTTTTTTAATATTTAATTTCTGATTTTTTTTTTAAATAATGATGGGAAATCCGGCGCCCCCTTCATAGCAAAATCCCTTCCCCCATGAAAACTTCCTTCATGAAAAGATCCTCCCACATAACCCCCGACCCACCCCCATCCCCCACTGCCAGAAAAAATTCCCCCTGAAAACGTCTGTATACTTCCAGATAACCAATACTCGTATATGTTAACATTGGGTAAAGTTCATAACTTTCAGCCCTCCCCCTGGGGTCTTCAAGGGATTAAGTCATCCTAAAAGACATAGTTATAATATTTTCGACCATGCTGAACAAAATGGCTATCTCAAAAGATTGATCGGGTGACTTTGGGGAAAAAATGAGCGTGGGAGGGGGCCTAGTTACCCTCTATTTTGTTTGGTCACTGGACCACTGGGTCGATACGATCACCCCTGGAAAAAAAAATAATAAAAAAAAATAAAAAATAAAAAAAAAATAAACACGCATCCGTGATCTTTCTTCTGGCAAAAAATGCAAAATTCCACATTTTTGTAGATAGGAGCTTGCATCCTCTGCAGCAGGGTTTTATAATACACTGAATATGATAGTGTGAAGTTCATCAATGTTATATAACTTATAGGGGGTCTTTACCCCTTTTTTTAAAAATCAACCAAATTTTCTCAGGCACGTAACTTTTGATAGGTAGGACTAAACTTGATGAAAGTTAGGCATATATATTTGAAATAAGAATTAAAATCTGATGCTTTTGATGTATCTATTGGTATCAAAATTCCGTTTTTTTGAGTTTCAGTTACCATTGAGCCGGGTCGCTCCTTACTTACAGTTCGTTACCACGAACTGTTTGATCAACGAAAGGCTCAGTGAATAGTGTTTAATAGGAACTACACATATTACTTCAATACCACAACAGTTAGAAGGATTCAAACATCTGAAAGCAAAGGGTTAAAAGAGACAAGGATTATCAGCGTCTATGGAGGTTTGAGGTAAAATACTTTTGAAAACAAGGAGCAGTTAACAGTTCCTGTAGAGGAAGGTAAAGAGAAGATTAAGTTTTACGTAGAACGGTCCCGCGCACTTTACGATGAAGTTTTTAAGTATTTTAAAAAAGCTTCTTATTCCATTTAAACGGCCCTTATGCTTCAGGAGTTGTACTCAAAGAATTGGGGGAAAAGTAAAATTTTAGCGTAAAAAGCAAGAGATTGAGGAGGGGCAGTATAATATACGGAGTAATTACTCTTTGTCCTATGTTTTAACACTGCGCCTTACTTTCATCTTTAAAAAAATGTTTTTTTTATCATATGTCTGATTGATTTTTTAAACAATACCGGGAAACCCGCCTCCCGTATTTCGTGGGAAATTCTCCCCCCACTGAAAATTTGTCCAGAGAAAATTTTTTCCTCGTAAAATCCCCCACCGGAAAATTCCTCTGGACAATTTTATCCTCTTTGAAAATACCCCATAAAAATTCTCTCTGGACAATATATTCTCACTGAAAATTTTCTGTGCACAATTCCCCCAGACAATTCCATCCTCGTTAAAAATTTCCCCCGAAAAATCTTCTGTGGTTAATTTCCCCTGGAAAGCTCTTCCAACTTTGATTTGAAAAAAAAAACTTGTTTTTTATTTAATCTCTGATAATTTTTCAGATCAAGCCGGAAATTTCTCCTCGGTGGAAATACCCCGGTAATTCCCTCTCCTCCAATTGAAAGTTTCTCCAGTGAAAAATTTCCCAATGGAGAAGTTCTCCCGTGGAAAGTAACCCCCTCCCCTAACAGAGAAATCATGAAGATAATTCCCTCCTTGGAGGAGATTTTCCCCAGAACATATCCATATGTAAAATTTAGTCGTCAAAAAGAAAGTAAGACCTGTAAGAGAATTGCGTATATTAACTCTGGCAAAATCCCCCGTTTAAAATTTCTCCCTAAAAATTCCCTCCCTCCCTCAAAAGCTTTCCTTTCCATTCTAATTTCTCCCCCTTTGAGAATCACCCCGTGAAAAATGTCTATATATTTCTGAATAACAAAGACTATATGTAACCAATAGGCGAACTTCATAACTTACTGCCCTCTCCCCAGGGGTCTTGGGGGTCGTATTTATCCCCAGAGCCTTAGCTATTGGACCTTTCAACTAGGCTGAAAAATTGCTCAAAACTTTAATATAATTTTTTTTTTGGGGGGGGGGTGAGAGGAGGACTAGTTGCATTCCAGTCTCCTCGGTCACTTAAAAAGAGCATTAGGACATTCAATTTCTGTTTGAATGAACCGTCTCCCGATCTCTAGAACCATTAGCTCGATACGATCATCCCTAATAAAACGATAAGAAAAACCATCAAATAAAAACGCATACCATCAACACCATTAAAATGTAGCGTACACCATCAAATTTATCATATCAGGGAATCCTAATGCTGAGGTTTCAAGCCCCTATCTATAAAACGTGAAATGTCAGAGTTCCTTAGTGAATGGGCGATGATGGATCGGTACTTCTTTAAAAAAAAAAATCAAGAGTGATTCTATCGAGCCAATGACCTTAGAATATCGGGAGAAGGCTCACTGGGTAGTAAATTAAATTCTAATTCCCTTGCTAGTTACTAAAAAAGATATTATCTCAGCAGAGTGGAATTTTCTGCCATTTCATGGCGTGAAACACCGACTTTTGGCCCACAGGTTACTAGAAATCTATCGATTGAAAATTCTTGGGCATCCTTTTAATTTGAAGTCAGAAAACTACAAATTGAGCTTCCCATCCCTTCATTCCCGGAATATTTTTGAATACGCCTGTAATATGGGCACTACGGGGCGAAAGCTTACTTCTCATTACAAAAAATGTTCTCCTATGTAACAGGAAAGAATACATTTGTATGCTAACCGAAACAAAAAGTGAAGATGTGGGGCAGGTTTTTGGAATTCCACTAATACGTTTTAAAAGGGGCGTAACTGCAACGAGGAACTTTGTTTTCACCGTTATTTAAATGAATGTTTATTATTTTCTTGTTTATATACATTATTTAATGTTTTCTTGTTTTCCATGGGGCATTGATCTGCTTATCCCCCACCGTCTGTCCCTCAATGGAACATCCGAGAGCTGTTCGAAGAACTTGCTTTGAAAATCGTGTAAATGGTGACCCAATAATGCTGATATCCCAGATTCCCTCCTTATAAATATTTGGAGGGGTGCGTTTTCTTAGGAATGATTATCATTTTCCAAGATTTGTTTTACAAATGAAGGAGAGGATCCTGATATTTACGGAATAATTAGGGTTGTAAGAACTATCATTCTAATTTTATAATTAATATCGACTTGCTATGAATTTTGCTAGAATCCGGCTTAACCCAATGCCCTATCAGAGTATAGTTGAACCCTATTAACTTATTTGCAAACACACACACACCCTTTCTTAGAATGTATTGAATTTAGCTTCGTTTGTTTGGCAAATAAGGAGGGGATACATGTTTTTTATATAGAGAGACACTGACCATGGAAGTCAGTTAGGGCTATAGCTTTGCTCAAGCTTCTTGCACGCATATATAGAATTCAAGTCTAACATGTTCCTTGCTATTTCTTATTTTTATTATGTTAAATCAAAGCAAAGGGGTGTATACCCAAGTTCTTTAATAATATTATTAGATTCTTCCAAGCAGGAACATGTTAGCCTTAACATATTAGTTAGAATGCCTCCTTTTCTTCAATAATAATAAATTTCACTTCTAAGCCAATACAAGAACAAGAATTGATCTTTAATTTCTGATTGTGAATAATAAATGCTGAATTTTTAACTACAATGAAATGACTAATATCAATTAACTAAAACCCTCTTCTTTGATAGTAAAAGTTTTTTTTATACCTGTGTTATCTTATCTGTTTTATTACGATGTTAGGATAGTAGAATGCTAATATGGAATTTGCTTGCGCCCCTG